>NC_079445.1:18529287-18584287 GCF_903798145.1 Danio aesculapii
TTCCGACCTTGAAGAGGGAGATTTGGAAAACAGGTAGGTGTACATCCAGATCCCCATTTCTTTATCTCTCCTGTGCCCCAAGAGATGATGGGATCGTGCTTCACCAGCCACGGGCGCCCTAGAATGATGTCCATATTTGCACCCTCCAGAACCAGAAATTGAATCCTCTCTTGATGTAACAACCCCACTTGAAGAAGGATGTCTTCGCATTGTCGATGGATACGGATCGAAGATCGAGTGCACTGGGTTATCGGTTGTATCTGGTATATATGCGAGGACGCCTCAGTACGTAGGTGGAGTTGACGACAGAGGGATTGGGAGATGAAGTTCCCTGCTGACCCGGAGTCGATGAGGGCTGTGACAAGGAGAGAAATAGAGGCAGTAGTTATTTGTACGGTGGTAGTAAGTGGTTTACATTGTTCAATATTCGTACTGAATACACTCACTGAAGTCCGAATGGGACGAAGGGGGACACTCCATACGGGTGTGTCCACTGACACCGCAGTATAGACACAGACCCCGGGTCAGCCTCCTCTGTCGTTCCGCTGATGTCAGTCTTCCAGACTCTATTATGATGGGTTCTGGTTCTGGGGAGGCTGTTGACTCAGGCGATTGGAGGAGTGCAGACGAGGGGGTGATGGTGTCCTGTTGATAGGAACGGAGACGATCGGAACATCGGAGAGAATGTTGGATGAATCTCTCCAGACCCATAGTATCATCTAATGTGGCCAGCTGGATTCGGAGAGTGGGTTCCAAGCCGAGCCGGTACGTGGTCAACAACGATCTCTCATTCCATCCACTTGCAGCTGCTAGAGTGCGAAACCGGAGAGCATATTCCTGTGTAGATAGAGTACCTTGCTTTAGATGATACAGCTGCTCTCCAGCGGCTACTTCCCCATCAGAACGTCCAAACACCTCTTTGAAATACTCCGTGAAGGTAGTGATGGAATTCATGACCGGCCCGGCTTGGTTCCAGATCGTCTCAGCCCATTTAAGTGCAGGCCCAGAGAGTAGTGATACGATGTAGGCGATCTTTGACTTATCTGTGGGATATAGAGAAGGTTGCATTTCGAATATGAGGGAACATTGTAACAGAAAACCATTGCACTCCCCCGCTCCGCCTGAGTAGGGCGCTGGTCGGGCCATGGGACTGGAAGGAAGGGCGCCGAAGAAGAGACTGTGGAGGCGGAAGTGCTCGGTGCTGTGGTGCGTTGGAAAGTGGAGCTGGTGGCTGTAGAATCCGCTTCAACTGGTCCACCAGCTCTTGAAAGTGATCGGGGGGTGCTCATGTTGTCGTCGTTATTGGTCCGGGCTTCTGTTATGAAGCGGACAGGAGACAGAGGTAAGGAAACGTTAGGGTGTTTATTAAATGACAACAAGGAGCACATGAAGGATAGCCAGGAGGATCAGGAATGATGTTGGGGTCTTTTCCTCCGTGGCTGGGTAACAGGAATACACGAGGATGGACAGCACACACCAGATACAGCTGACAGAGGATGACACAGACTTGGAAGGACTGGAAGACAGGACGATTCGGGTGGACCAGGAAGACTAGGAGGAATACAAAGAGAACAGGTAAGTAAAGCGTTTGTTTTAGCTGAGGATGACTACGCTGAGTGGTCGCTCAGTTGTCCGCTTTCGTCGAGACGAGCCCGGACAATGAGCGACTGGAGTGCTGTGCTTTTATCTGGTGCTCGTGAATGTGATGCAGCTGTGTGCTCATTAGAAGTCAGGTGATGGTGATCTTCGTGAGTGGGGATCGTGAGAGCCTGACCAATCCGTGACAGTAGCAAAAATACATTAACTACATCCACATGTATTGAAATTGTTGTGAAAATCAAACAAGTGGGCTTTATTAATTTTACTGTACACTAAAAAATTATTTATTGAATTTACAAAAATGTTTTAAGGTAACTGGTTGCAAACAATTTATATGGGCTGAATTTAATAAAACAAATTAAGTTGAACATTACTAAATTTAATTTGTTTGTTTAAATCCAGTCAAAGAAAGAGGAAATCCAATGAATCTTTTATTTCTTCAGTGTAATATTGTGTTTTTGTGGGGTTGTTCGGTGGATTGTTTTATATATATTGTGATGGACTTATAAGTAAATATTGAGTTGATGTTTTCTCTCATCATGATTCCATTTGATTACAATTTAGAAGGTAACAATTTGATTAAAACAAATCTTTCTTAATGCATCTTATCCTCCAGTTGTTTTATATAAAATATTTACTCACTGTTACTAAAATATTCAACCCAGGCTCATTCTGAAAACGTACCGCTATATATTTCCGGAGAGCGCCAAATGCGTCCCAGGAGGTATGTTTTTTGCAGTTTTTGTTTTCGCGAATCTACCAGAGACCACTGTTTATGCTTTTTGAGATCTCAATTTTCTCTCGCGAGTGTCATTCGTGTCCGCTGTTCTCATGTAAATCCACTAGAGGCAACTGTCATCTGACTGACTGAATGACTGACCAATCAACTGACCCACCCTTCTGCTTCCCCTAAACCTAACCAAATAGTCTTTTCTAAAGCACAGATTGATCCGCCCATCCACTTCCCCAAACCCAACCGACAGTTTTAAAAAGCAATCCAGAAAAAGAAAAGCCCCCACACTCGAACCCTATTGTCATGGTCAACTCCTCTCTGCATCTCAAGAAATGTATATAGGGTTACGTTTTCAGTATCAGCTTACGTTGAAAATGTTACTTAACATATTATTCTTATAATATGTTATAACATAATAACTTATAACATACAAGTTCTTTGGTATCATTATCTTTTTAAAATTAAAAATAAAGACAGATAACAAAGTGCAACAAATTTAAGAAAACAAAATTCAATAAAAACATTTGACTTTAAATTAGTTTACCCAAAAAATTTAAACTGTGATCAATTATCCTCTTGTTGTTCCATTTTCTGGACCTTCATTCATCTTCAGAACACAAATTTAAGATAAAAGATATTTCAGATGAAATCAGAGAGCTCTCTTATCCTCCACAGACAGCAAGGGTCCCAAGACGTTAAGAAAATAGAAATCGAATAATTAAATGAAATCAATGATTGAATCACTCTTTAATTTTGTTGTTTGATTTACATTCACGACACAGACAGCAACATGTTTATTATATGAAGATATAACAATGTAGTAATGCTACCAATCTATTTTCCCGAGCTGCTTATGTTCACTTAAGGCATAATTATGTATTTGTAAAAAAACTGAAATGATGAAATAATTCAATGTGTATTATTTAAGTGCATTCCCTCACACACTTGCATCTAATGTTTCAGTTGTAGTTTTAGTATCAAAAAGAATCATATTTCAATAATTGTGTGTAGTAATATCAGGGGATAAAGTAAAACTTATTTAATAATTCACCAGAGAATATACAGAATCATTCATCCAAATGTAATATTAGATGTATAAATGGAGTGATTATTTATAGAGGTCAATTATAGAATATGACAGAATGATTGTCCTTTGCCTTTACATAATGATCTCATAATGACCAATCTCATATTTTTTGTGTCTGTTCATTTACTTATTAGTTGAGCCAGTCTTCATCACCAAATCCATACATATTATAAATCAGCAGGCCTAGTACATACAATGAAATGCCTTTTTTAATATATATAATTGACATAACCTTATTATAGTGAATATAATATGGAGGAGAACAAGGCTGTGAGGGATAGACTCACATTCTTTACATTGGAATGCTCTACACTCTCAGAAATAAAGGTACAAAATCTGCCACTTGGGTGGTACCTTTTCAAAAATGGCGCGTTTCCACTGAGTGGTACGGTAAGGTACGGTTCAGTTTGGGACGCTTTTATGGCCATTTCCACTGTCGAAAGGCGTACCGTACCATACCACTTTTTCAGCACCCTTTCAAAAGGGTACCAAAACACAAGGAAGGGTACCAAAAGGCGGAGCTAGATGCGCAGCTGAACGCTATTGGTTTACAGAGATACGTCATTCGCTTACGCAACAAGCCAGAATGAAAACAAAAAACCCGCCATGTTTAATATACACAGCCGAGAGATTACAGCAGACTTACATATACATATATGAGCCATGGTCGACCCGGGCTCAAACAAACCTTGATTTACCCTGTGCCCCTTAGTTTTTACGTACCAGTCTGAAGCACGAGCAGTTTCGCTTTCTTGCTTGCGCTCGCCGCGCGTCTATATCTAAAATAACAAACTTCTTGAGCTGATGATAATAACGTGCGCTTGATTATTGACGTGCTTTTAAAACCCGATCCTGTCAGAAACTGACAAACACGAGAGTGACCCGCGAAAAAACAAAGGAGAAGCCAGAAAAAAGGAGCAAGTTATTTTTTCAGCAAACGTGAACAAACTGCCATGTTTAACTATTATTATTATCACCTTTTGGACTATTATGAACTCAGAATGATGGAATGACTGTCTAACAGAGGCTACATGTGCTGCTGAAGATTATAGACACAGATGAGAGGTTTACACTGACGTCGACTGACGAGAATGACGTCGACTGAAACTTTTTTGTCACACACCACGCCCACCAAAAGGGTACCCTTGGTAGTGGAAACGCAAGCCTTATAAAGGTGACCCGTACTGACCCGAACCGTACCGTACTGTACCAGTGAGTGGAAACGAGCCAAAAAGGTACACTTTTGTACCTTACAGGGGCACACATGTCCTTTAAAGGTACAACTTAATACCTAAAAAGTACTCACTTAAAAAAGTTGGGTTAATAATAACCCAACAGGTAACCCATAGATGGGTCAATTTGGCACCGACCTTCTGTTGGGTTATTTCAACCCAATCCATTGGGTTAATAAGGTTAACCCAACAATTTGGGTTATAAAAATAACTAATTTGTTGGGTTATTTTGCCAAAAAGTGGCTTAACCACTATATAATAAAAAAATATTATTATTATTATTATTATTATTATTATTATTATAGTAGTAGTAGTAGTCGTCATCTTTATATGTAAATGAAAAAATACACTGCTTTTATTACATTGGCAAAGCTTTATTTAAATCCATGAATTTAATGGCACTCCCACAATAACCACCGCCTGAGAGCAGTTTAGTTCATCCCCAAGCAGCACGACAAGAGGGTTCTGTCTCTGTTACTCCTCCTCCAAGTACTGAGCGAAATACAAGTATACACACATGAATTAAATAATGTCCAACATTTATTGTCATAAATAATGCACCTAGAAGTCACAAATCAACAAATTCTTGTTTTGCCTCCTGGTATGAGAGCCGAACCATCTTGCTGCACAATCTGTATGGCAGTGGAGAAAGGATAGCTGGCTGAGTAGTTAAAGCACCATCTCCAAAGCGGGATCTCCAAGGCTGTCTTTATATCAAACAGAAAAAAAAATTTATTAAACTCAAAACATGGCCCTTATATCAACGGTGAAATTCTACAAATTGGGATTAAAACAGAGCTGTTATGCAGGATTGTCTCACCAGATTAAATGTTTGCTTGAACTGGTAGATCCAAGGCTCTCTTCTCTTTTTTTTTGCAATACGAGAGGATCCGCAGTGATGCATCTCCCCAAACCTCAAAAAGTTTCTTTGGTGTGTGGGTATCCTGAGCAATCTAAAAATAAATAAACAAAAACAGCACTTAAATCCATGCCATACAAACAGTACACTGGATTTATTGAAGGGATATTTTACACAAAAATGGAAATTGTGTCATCATTATTTCACCCTCCCCTTGTTCTAAATCTCTCCTCAGATGAACACAAAACATGCTATTTTGAACAATATAGGTAACTAAACCATTCTTGGTCCATAGTGAAATTCTATAGCATTTTTGTCTTCTGTTGAAGTCAGTGGGGACTATCAAGTTTTTGATTTGCCTTGTCCTTTAAAGTTATCATTTGTGGTCAGCAGAAATAAAAATAATAATAACAACAATAACTTGAGGGTGAGTAAATGATGAATACACCCAAAATGTAGTTTATTAAATTTACCTATACTGCATGCCTATATACACGCATTTGTAAGTCGCTTTGGATAAAAGCGTCTGCTAAATGACTAAATGTAAAAATGTAAATGCATGCATTTGGACTGTGAGGCACATGCAAACTTCACACAGCAATGCCAACTGACCCAGCTCCAGGACATGATGGATTCGCCTATGCTGCCGAATGATTGTATGGGTGTTTCACCGATTTTTGGGTGTATTAATCATTTACTCACCCTCAAGTTGTAGATTTTTTTTTTTCTGCTGACCACAAATGATAACTTAAAGGACAAAGCAAATCAAAAACTTGATCATCCCCACTGACTTCAGAGGAAAAAATGCTATGGAATTTCACACCAAGAATGGTTTAGTGACCTACTCCTCCATATACCAAATGTTGTTTGCTCCAACCTTAAAACAGAAATTTTAAATGTGCACATGTATGCCGGACCAAATAACAACAAAAATCATGTATTTACCCAGTTTAGCAACAGAGAAAAGATAACTGGAAGTGGTCATCTCCAGGGGTACCTTAAACAGATAAAGAGAAAAAACACTATGAAAATGCTCACTTTTAGCTGGAGGATTAGTCTTTTATGTGAGTTGTTAAGGTGCATCACATTTACAAACTTGGTGGGCAAATAAGGTCTATTTTACATGATCAATTGTGCACTGATGTTCATCAGTGTGCTTAATTCTCATGCTCAAAAACTTGCAAAAGAGTCAAACTCTTGATCACAGATTTCTACTGAAATAACTGGAACCTGTCAGTAAATTGTCATAACGCAATAATTAATATAAATAGGTTAATGTCTGTAATATCTCAATTTGGTCAAATGTTCCAGGAGTGGAGTTCTGAAATGTCTGAACTGTGCTTAGACTCTTTATCAGTCATCTGTACTCACCTGTGGCCTCATGCCTGATACAGAGTCTAATACCAAATTCACACTCAAATAAGGCACAGAAACACGTTTGAAAGAAACATTTGTGTCTTTACACACTACCGGTGCTGTTCAGAGAAGTATAAATGCATTTACAGAAGAATTACAAATGTATAATTTGATTTTAAGACAGATGGTGATGTAAAGACACTTTTACAGTATATGATACTGCTTAAGTGTGTGTATCTGTGCATTTTTACATCATGTAAATATTACAAAATACAGAGCTGTTGTTTTCTCACCTTTCTCAACAAGATTATCAAGGAGGATTAAAGCTCGCTCTGTCCAGAGCAACCTACAATGAACAAACAAACAAACAAAAAATAAAATTAACCACAAATTAACATGAGCTGACAGACAACATTTATCAGTTGAGTGGTCACAGCATCACTAAAATTTCACCTGAATTGAAAAACTGGGCAAGGACATGTGTTTAAGGGCTTTGTATTATTGTTTATTAGCATATATTACTACTATTATTATACAAGGCTAACAGATGTTACAATTCTTATATATATATATATAGTTTTAAGCTTATATTTAATTGCTGTATGACACATATAACTGATTAAACATTTACATTAGCATCTAACATTATCATGGTGTGGTTTCATCCCTGTAGGTTAGTAAGATGTAGGGAAAATGCAATTTTCAGGGCCTTCAATATAGTACACACAAACAGTAATAATAACATTTAACTTTCAATAGTTAATAATCAAGTACCTTGAAATGGATAATGAATCCTCTTTTGATAAAAGATGATGTAGCAAGCTTCTGCTCTGCTCTGCTCTTGTCCATGATCACTTTCTCACGTTGCGATCCATTCAGCGCCCTCTAGCGGCGAATAACCAATAATAATAAAATGCTCGGATTCCGTACTTCTTGGGAAAATTAGCAACATCCTGAACAAAATGTAGCACATATATATGTCTATATTAGCATTTAGTTGTTACAATATAGTTTCCAAGCGAAATGACAGTGTTTTTTAAGACAACATAACATACCTTTAACAAGACTGGACGCGACTCCGGTTTGATGTCTCTGCTGGGTCCTAAAGATGAGATTGACGGCGGAATATCTCAAATACGTGTATCATTTCCTCCAAAACAACTGTAGAGATGAACACGGAGGAAGAGAAAGCGTTTTTATCCGCATGTAGATCGGCTCGCTTGTATTATCAATAATTAAGAGTCCAGGTGAAAGAGATATAAAAAAAACACGACACGGAGAGGCAATCTGATTAAAAAAATAACAACATTACTGCATTAGAGCTTGCATAAACTTTATAACGCAAGAGCAACATCACGTACGCATATTAATACAGCGGTTCTGTGTCAGTTCAATCACTTGACTGTTGAAATTCAAAAATTGTAACCCAACTGGTTGAGTTATTAAATAAATAACCCAATAAAAGGTTTAAAATAACCCAACAAAGCACCAAATATTTTTAACTCAACCATTGGGTTAAATAAATAACCCAACGTTTTTTAGAGTGTACAAATGTGTACCTCATAGTACTATCAAAAAACCAAAGTGTACCCTAACGGTACAACATTGTACTTTTAAGGTACCAGTTTGCACATTTAAGGTATAAAATTGTACCCTTTAAAAAGGTATTACCCCAGTGACAGGTTTTGTACCTTCATTTCTGAGAGTGTATAAAGGCCCTTTGATAATATAAATTATTTGGAGTTTTGTATGCTAACATAAAATAAAGTGTTTTTTTTTCAGTATCAGCTAAACAATGGGGATGTTAAATAACAGTATGCAATCCAATGAATACACTAATTCAAATTCTTATAGTCTCTTTTTTATTCTAGTTTATTAAATGTGGCATTAGTCTAAATAACACATTACACATTAGTCTAAATAACACACACATATTAATTTATTACCAAAATAAAAATACATTTTTGTACATGTCAATTCTTTATAGACTCTTTATAGGTCTTGTACCATGCACCTACTCTGCTATAAATATGGTTATGATTCAATAACATGGTCTGTATCAAAGTATCATCTGAAATCTTCACTGCGCAACAGTACTGTGCTTTTTTTGTAAGGCTCATATTGCTATCCATTATCTCTTCTGTCCTATTTCTTTTTCCTTTGATACAGCTCTACAATTTTTTTGACTGTCTATCCTGATGGTATTAAATAGCGCCAGAGCTCTTCTGCTTTCTGCTGTGAGTGGCGGTTTAGATTGGTTTATTCCTCTCCGAATGGATGACACCCATTTCAATGGGATTTGCTTTAAATAACAGGCTAAAGCAAAAAGCTCTTCGGCTTTAGCATGGGATACGTTGAATAGGCACAGGCTTCAGACTGATCTGAGTAGTGTCAGTGAGAGCTGTCAGATTTAAATTAAAATACGTTGAGGTGTTACCACACCAGATGCCTGAGCTATTGTGTGTAAAAAAAAGGACGCATAGAAAATAAACACAAAATATTATAGCCCCAAAAACATAGGTTACTGCTATTAGTGGATTGGGTTGCTTTGGCATAAGGTGAAGCAATGCATCCAGTGTTCAGGTTACAGCTCTGAACGAAAAGAATAAGCCTATTAAATGTGCATCAGTTTTGTGGGCGGCTTTAAGTGCTTTTGTGGCCCAAGCAAATGGAACTGAAATGTTGCTTTTCAAATGTAGAGATTCTCGGTGAACGCACAGTAATCTCTATCGATAAACCTGTTTTGTCTTCTGTGCGTCTCATATGAGCTTTCAAACCTATTGTGAGATTCCAAAGCTCAAGAGTCTGTAGACCGTGTCTAGACTTGGACGTACACCTGCTGAAAAACAGATATAGACGGTGAAAATGTTGAAATACCTCACATTTCAAGGTGTTTAAATACATCAAATATCTGGAGACATGCACTTCAAACAAAGCACAGTGTACACTGTATATGCTGGGTTCTGCACAATTGATTTGTGTTGGGACAACATGAAGCAATTAAGTTACCTTATTAGTTTTTACAAATGTATGTGGATTGAACATAAACAATTAAGTTGTCCCAGCAAATAAGCAATAATTGTGTTGTTTTGAGCTCATTTTAAATAAGTAGTTTAAACAAATGTCAAAATTTCATTTTTTAAGTGTAAAAAGCAAAATGTTGCTTTACTTTAAAGCAAATTTAAAGTAACTTAATTTTGTATAATTATGCGCATAGTTAATTTACTAATTTTATTACTTTAAATCAACTGGATTAATCAACTAATTGCTTTAAAAACATTGGATTTACTTTTTAAATAAAGTCAGCTTATTACATTTTACAGTGCATTTAACAAATTAGTTTTTACATAAAGGTTAATCTGGAAGCTCGGTGGCGCAGTGGGTAGCGATGTCCCCTCACAGCAAGAAGGTCGATAGTTTGAGCCTTGGCTGGGTCAGTTGGCATTTCTGTGTGGAGTTTGCATGTTCTCCCATATTCGCGTGGGTTTCCTCCAGGTGCTCTGGTTTCCCCCTCAAGTCCAAAAACATGTGCACTGTCATTGTATCTGTATTTTGGACTGTCTGGATTCAGCACCTAAGCTTTTCACTCAGCAAAGCACACATGCTGCTGATGATGTGACAATAAAAGTGATTTGATTTGATTTAATGTCAATTGGGTAAGCTAAATTGTCCGTAGTGTATGTGTGTGAATGAGAGTGGATGGGTGTTTCCCAGTGATGGGTTGCAGCTGGACGGAAATCCGCTGTGTAAAACATATGTTAGATAAGTTGCGGTTTATTCCGCTGAGGCGCACCCAGATTAATAAAGGGACTAAGACTAAAAAAGTCTCTGTAAAGTACCAAAAAAGTTGGAATAGCATTCATGCAGTCTCAAGGTCAAGTTCTGAACTATTATATTTATTATAACACGTGTTCATGAAAAATATGTGCATGTACATTTTAGTAAAAAGAAATATATCAATAAATAATAAAGATTCTCTATTTTAAAATCTCCTCTCTATTTTTTTGTACAAATCCCAGCAGGGACCGGGCGTAAAATTGAAGTTGGACTGCAACGTCAGACTAATTTTGAGTTTTAGTTTTATATGAAAATCTGGTTGACGTCAGAACCCAATGTCAGTTTGAGGTCAGGCTTCAACGTCAAGATGAGTTTTAGATTAGTTAGTCAAGATGAGTTTTAATATAAAATCAACCACAGATCAACGGGTAATGATGTTAGCTTTTGAGATTGTATGGACGTCACATTATGACATTAAAGTGATGTTGAAAATTATTTAAATAATTACACAACATAAAATCAACCAAAGATAAATGTCTACTGATGTTAGACATTAAATGTGAACATTAAATGTGATATATTGGACAACATTATCAGAATGTTACCTTTGAAATTCTGTCAACGTTTAAAAGACCCACTTAATTTTCTTAGTTTTTCAAATGTTAGAGCAACATCCAACTTTATCATTTAAAAAAAAAACATCAAGAGAATGTTACTTTTGAATGTTCTCAATTTTTAAAATGCCCCCTTTTCCCCCCAAAACTTTCCTTTCTTGGTTATGTGAATGTTAGAAGAACATTCCATTTTGAGGAAAATTTGCCAAAACTGTAAAGTAATGTCAAGAAATTTAGGAGTACGCTTGATACAATTTAAAATGTTGAATGTTGTTTTTATTGTACTCCGAGAAGGCTTTTCAGGCTTGGGTTGAAGGACTCTGCTGAATGCTGGAGATGTGAGGGCGAAGAAGGAGACTTTATGCATGTCCCGTGGTCCTGTGGTTTCTGGGTTAAAGTGCACAATTACATTCAGGATGTTTTTGGATGCTGCTTTTTGTTTTGTCTCAAAATATATGTACTGGGAGACCCGTTAGTGTTGGGGTCTGGTGTGAAGATTAAAATATGTATTATGATTAAAAGACAAATCATTATGAGGGGATGGCATTCAGCAGGTCCACCATCATTTCAAGAATGGGTTACAGAATTGGGAAAGGTGGCCGATAGATACCAAAATACAGTATCATGACAACACTAATGTGCTGTTTAAATGTAACTTCTTAACAGAATAATGTTAATTAGTAAGTTATTTGAAATGTAACAGGAAGTATTTAACCGACAGTGAGCTCGGCAGTCATAAAGGACAGTTAATTTAACACTACAACTTTCTCTGTACCATCTTAATACATGTTGAAACAACTAAATACTGACCTACCTGGAACATTGCAGATTTGCCCTTAAAAACAAAACTTCGAGGCTAAATGTACCATCTTCTTCAGAGAGTTCACTGTTCAAAACTAAATGAATATAAAAATGAGATTAAGAAACTCGCATAAAAAATGATTTAAGTAAGATCATTGGCATCGTTTAAGCTTCATATTTAACATTACCACACTGTGATGAAATCTCTCAATTGTCATATTCGATGTTTTGACTTTACAGTATTGCACAAAACGCATCAAAGTACAACATATGCCATAATATTAGCACATTTACTCACATAAATTGATAAAATTATGTTTAAAGTTTAAACCAATTTTAATTTTACGTTCGGTGCCTGCTGGGATCTTTACTGAAAAAAGAGAGATTCTGAAATAAAGAATCTTGAAATTTATTAATATATTTCTTTTTACTAAAATATACAAGCACATATTTTTTAAGAGCACGTGTTATAATTAATACAATGGTTCAGAACTTGACCTTGAATAAGGGCTACAATGAAACTCCAAATAAGTTCTCTGCAGGGGGTAGATTGAGGGGCGGAGCTTAACAGAGCAAAGTTAACCACTTAGAATACAACTCTGATCATTTTCACCAACACAAGAGGGTGTCTTTCAGCATTTCTTAGGTTAATTAACACAGCGGATTTTATTGTGTAGATGAAAAAATGACAGATTACCTGATAATTTGGATGTTTATCAGAGAAGATAGGGAAATTATTTGACATTTTTGAAGGATGAATAAGGTCACTGTGGTGAGATGCACAGTAAAAGTATAATTATCTTAACTGATTATTTATGTATTATTATTATTATTGCGTTTTTATTTATCCATTTATTTGTAGATCTTTTTCTTACTATTATTTTTTTCTGTATGTGGGCTTTTTTATTTTTTGACGTGTCTCTTTATTATTTATCTCTACTGGATTTATGTAAACATCTGATTACTGTAACTGCTGCTATTGGGGAGGGGAGGGGAGGGGAAAGTGGGTGTTAAAGCATGTTAAAATATATAAACTGATTGTACTGTTAAATTATTGAAAAAAATAAAATAATAATTTAATCATAAAAAAAGAACATTCCATTTTATAATTCTGAAATCATTTGAAAATTAAATTTCTGAATGTTTTTAAATGTTCGCCCTTTTATATGCATATAATAATAATATAATAATTATATAATAATAATAATTATATGCATATAATATAATAAAAATGTTTATTTTTACAGTACGATGTTTGTCAAATATAAATGATATCACAGTTGTTTTTTTAAACATCATTTGAAGCTTGCAATGCATTGCAGTATTACAGTGAAACATTAAGTGAGAGGTGCTAAAAAGTGTGCTCAGTTTTCTCCTAAACAGATTATTCTGTATTATTTATTACGCTGCTTTATGAATGTATTCCGGCAGTTTGGAAACTCAAATGGCCATTCAATAACAAGCAGAATCAAGGTCAGCTGTGTTTGGCTCTGTTACACAGTTATAATTTCACATCTGTGTGCTTTCACACCTCTTTCAGTGTCTGATGTTTATGTCTGCAATGTTTATGGTTCATCTGAATGATGGATAGCATCATTGTGAGTGATTAACTAGAGCTCACATGCAGTGAAGTGAGTGCATCTCTGCACAGTGTAAGGTGTTTAAGGTGTTATGTCTGATTTATTAAGGCAATAAGCCACTCGTAGAATATGTGTTACAGTAATTTTATTACAGCAAAGGGATGTTCTTAGGCTATAAGTGATGAGGAGTGTTTAAAACCACCTTTAAACATGGTAAAATCACTGTAATTCACAGCCTTGAATGGCTTATTGTGTTCATAAAATAGTGCCAGCAGCAAAATGATAAATATGCTAGTGTCTCAATGAATAGGACTCACTGGAATTTCGGGTTATACAGTATGCTAGTCTGTGTATGAGCATCAGTAATTCCATTTAATTTTTGATCAGTGTTTGATGAGTTGTAGATTTTTATTTATTCAAGCATCAGGTGTTTCTCCCAAATTTTCCAATAATAAAAAATAGTTATTATATTAACTATATCTCAACCAAATCTGACTGTATCTATAGTCGAGGCTGTATAGTGAAAAGTTTAAATATTTTTGGACACTGATATTACTGCACAATAGTTCCTTGTTTTTATTAGCATCAACTTTGTCTCTGATGTTTCTCTTAAATTAGTTATTGTAAAAAATGTAAATTGAACCCAATTTATTATATTAATGGTATATGTATAATTCAACTTAAAAGATGTTTACAATTTTTTTAGACACTCTAGACTAAAACTTTACAAAGGTGTTTATTTAATTTTTTGACAGTTATTTATGTTGCTTCTGGAATTTTATGTACTTCCCAGTTTTTATTAATACTGTCATAAATCACCAGCGATCTAATCTTTGCAGATCACTGGTATACATGCGGATCGCTGGAGAACTACACACACACACCACACTAAAGAACTACATATCCAGTCATGCACTGCTCACACGCACCTGTTTCTGGTTCCATTGATTATACACACACAAAGCCGTAGGTTCGTTATGAACTGATTACATGGAATAAATACACAACACACATGCACACCGCTGGGCTAAGTCTTGTTAATCTGTACTGTGAACATTATGACGCGTTTCCTTAGGCTTGCCTTGCAGTGGTTTGACCCTCGCTCTGTTTTGTTTGTTTACATCACTTGCTGCCTTTACTGACCATTCGCCTGTTTATTGACCACAACTCTGGATTGTTGGTATACATCTGCTTGTTCCTGTGTTGACCTTTGCTTGCCTGACCATTCTCATAATAAATCCTGCATTTGGATCTGCACTTCTGCTGTCAGTGTCCATTTACATAACAAATACAAACATTATTAAAATAAAATAAAAATTAAATACCACTATATGTGACAATTCAAGTTAATTCCGGAGTTTACATGAGATAGACATTTAGAGGGTTTCATTTAGATTAATTCAAGAAAATAAATGCAATGTGCTAGACAAATGTGAGGGTGCTAAGAAAATAATCAGCCTATTCATAAAATAATTGTTATTTCATAAAAGCAACCATTATGCATAAAAGTATAGTTTTATTTTATTCATGCCTAGTTATTTATTGGCAAAAGAATAGGCATATCTACAAAATAGACAAGTTTAAAGTGATCACAAGACAATGAAATAAACCTTTTACATGGAAGGGTAAAAAAGGCACACATGCACTTTACTCACTTGCTTATCATTTACTTACAGTATGCCATATCCAACTCTATTTATGTGAGATAGTCCACAAGATGTACATTTTGACAAATGTTTGTGTTTTTGACAATTTAGGTGCATGGAGAACAGATTGCACACAGTCTGAAGGGAATAAAATCACGCCGATATTATGTCGTTCCAATTTGTCTTTTATATCCTGAAGCAAATTAAAAATAAAATATTTGGCAAACAATACGTTAAGACAGTGTGTTCATTTGGCATTCCAAATATATACCTGTGGAAAAATCTCTCTTATAACTGTGTGCTCTCTATATTAAGTGTTAAGACGTTAAATATTTATGCAAGTAACCATGATTTGAGAATCACACACATTAGTAAATCATGTTTCCTGATTCATTTTAATACTCTCCCCTCCCATAAAATTTACTTCCAAGTGTCCACACCTTTTCGGTGATCTTCATAGCTGCCTGTGTTCAGCAAATATCGCCAGTTCTGTTTTGACGGCAAAAATACAGCTTGCTCTGACACAAGCTGTTAGTAAATATGGGCCGAAGTGATATTAACAAAATAATCATGATATTAAGATAATACTTTTTGTTTTTGTCGTGTGATTGTGTATTTTTTGAAAATAATAATTTACACACTGTGTACTATAACCTTCAAATACTTTTTAAAACAACTACGTTTCTACAGTTAAGGTAAGTTCCATGCTAGTAATGAAGTGTAGTGCTTAAAACCCCCTCAGATGTAGTAACATCCCTGTAACACAACCTCAAGTGACTTTTTTTTTTTTGAGCATATGTAAATTCAGCGTTTTTTAACTGTTCTAGGGGTTTGGTTTAAGTGAGTGAGAGAGTGTGTGTGTCCCTATGTGTATAAGAACCAGCGTGTGTGAAAGGGAGAATAAGTACGAGAGGTTAGACGGCCGCGATCCTGAGGGAACGCAGCAATACGGTGTTACACTCCAGAGCCCCACAGACAAATTAATTCACTTATTGACACCGCTGACACATCTCAGTGACTTTGTAAAATTAACAATTGATCACACTCACTCGCTCTTTCTCTTTCGCCATCTCCATTCCCTCTTTCTCCTTCAGCCACTCTCTTTGCACGCGCAGCACGTTCAGTCATTATTATAATTACGCGGCGGCCTGCGGGAGTCTGCTCATTAGCGATAGAGGGGTGTGAGATAATCGGGACAGTGGCCGGACTCAGCACGCCTTTGTGGGGATGAGGGCAAGGAGAAAGACCCTGGCTCCTGCTCTCATTGATTGTCCAAATCCACATCCGAAAAGGGTCATGAAACACAGGGACAATAAAAGAGAGCAGTCCATTCATCACAGAGAGACAGAGGACACTGCACTGTAGAAATAACTACTTAACTTACATTTTTAAGTTGATTCAAACGAATCAAATCAACCGATTTTATCTTTGTTGTTTAAACTTTAAAGGTCCCATGAAATTAAAATAAAACAATTTAGATGTTTGTTTCAGTCTGCTAGTTTTAAGAACATCTATATGTTGGTGTGCTTCAAAACAGTGACAAAATTTCTGTTTAAAACATATAAAACCGAACATGTAAGGCTTGTAGTTTGTCACTTCCATCCAAATGTTCCAACTTTTTTCCACATCACTTCATACTTCAGTTTCTCATCAAGTCTTGACCAATCAAATGCTCTCTAGTGTCTGACATGCCCCGCCCCCTTCAAGATGCTTCTCGTTTGCTTTTCATTTGATGCGCTTGATCTCGACCACTTTCACTGGCAGAGCGCTGATAAAAACAAAACACTATTGGTTGCATTTTAAAAAGGGGAGGGGCTACTCTATGCCCCACCCTTTCTTCTTTTTTCAGTTGAGATTACATCAAATATCGATTACAAATGCACATTTCAAAACCCTTCTCGGGACCTTTAAAACTAGCTTTTTTAATTTTTAATAATGTTTTATTAACACCACGTGCTATTGATCATATCTTTTTCTAACTTCAGTTTGATTTGTTGTACGCTTGGTTGTATCTGTTTTCTTTGTGGGATCCTTTTATCCTGATTGAAAAAAGTTTGGTCAGTCTTGAACTAATTCACTGATCCATGAACATTTATTTTTTTAGTTTATCCCAAGTCAGTCTTCATCCTGTATTGACATTTGGCTTTTGTGTCTTTCCCCTCTCCTTGGTTTCAATATTTGATTAACTCAGCATCAAGATGCTTGTCTTAAAATAAAACAAAAATAAAACAGTTTTTTTTTTACATTTAGACATTTACTGTTTTTAACAACTATAGAGAGATGAGCAACATAGGCTTATTCTAAAAACGTAGCCCTATATACATTTCTGGAGATCGCGAATTATGTAGCCAGAAATACGTATAGCTGCATTTCGTCTTTAAAACGAACGCTACAGGGCGGTATGACACCGTTCCTTTTCTCGCTTCCAGTTGACTGCTTACCTACGTATGGACGGCTTTCTCGCTGTTACCAGTTTGTCCGGTAGCTGGACATGTACGTCGGGGGACTTGAGACGAAGAGTGGAGTTGACCGCAACAACAGGTTTCAACTATATATAATAGGGTAAGAATGTGGTAAAATCTGACAACGTTGTAAAAATCAGGCGAGGGCTTTTCTTTTTCTTGATTGCTTGTTAAAACATTGCTGTTGGGTTTAGGAAAGGGCATGGGCAGGTCAATCTGTGCTTTTAAAAAACACTATTGGGTTTAGGGAAGGGGCAGGGTGGGGTTATCAGTCGGTTGGTCAGTCAGTAAGTCAGTCAGTTGACAGCAGCCTCTGGTGGATTTACGTGAGAACAGCAGGTGCGAATGGCACTCACAAGAAAAAATTGAGATCTGAAAAAGCGTGCACAGCAGCCTCTGGTGGATTCGTGAAAACAAAACCTGCAAAAACGTATCTCCTGGGTTGTATTTTGCTCTCTCCAGAAATGTATATAGGGGTACATAATCAGATTGAGCTTGGGTTGGAGATGAGATAAAGCAGCAGATCTGAGAAGGTCTGACTGATGTAAGGCTGTTCTTGGCTGGAGAGGTAGGCACAGAGCTCCTGCTCACTGCCTGCTGCTCAAAGGTCTCAATATATTTCATATTTTGTGAGATTTCACTTCCGCTGTTGATTTTCACTGGTTAGTTTGAAATGGATGACACCTGTCTGTTGCAGGTTTGCAGAAGTCACCTCTTGATGCAGCCTTGATAAAACCACATTCAGGGATTTAAACTATACTTGGCAAGATGTGAACTTGGAATTGCCACAATACTTCAGCAACAACTGATGATGTTTCACGAGAACACAAGAACAGATAAACATACTGAGAAATCAACACAATAAATTATTTAAGGAGGCGTCCATAGGGCCCTAGGCAACCTCCTTGCATTCATAATCCCCCCTTAAAAAAACATTTAAGTAAGCATCAAACAGCCATCAAACTTTATATATTTTTAGTACAGATTAGTATGTATTTTAATACATCATTGTAAGTTTCTTGTAAGGAACGTCATCTGAAAATAACGAATTAAATAGAATTTCTTGGAATTTATAAATCACGATTGCTCAAAAACATTACAAATGCATACAACAGAACATACAATATTAATTTGTATCAAGACAACATTCAAATCTACAAATGCATAGCCATTTAGGTCAGCTGCAGAAATAACTGTCCATCACTAATTTGTGTTAATTAATATCAATACAGGATTTTCCTGACAGAAGATGCTAGTCAATCTGGCCCTAAGATGTTAAAGCAATCAGACTTTCAGATTTTCTCCTCAGTGGTCATGAAGACCTTGATTTTCAGACACCTTTCAAAGACTTTTGTTGTGTTGTCTGGCATTTAAGAGTCAGCAGATGATGATGGTAAATGGTGAGATTGTAAAAAAAATTGTGTGTACAATTGAGAAAAGTACAATGATGTAGCAGATTGTACCGCTTTAGGGCAGAAAGTTTATTAGGCTGTAAGTGCTACAGTTTCACGATACCTTCATAAAGCACACAAGAACCTGTCTAGTTTGATCATTTTAACACACTCACACACAACAGCACAGAAACACACCAACACAGAAATATAATGGATGACGTCATTCTACTGTTCATAATTATACAGTGGAGTTTAAAATTAGAAAACAACCTAAAATGTTGAGGTCAATGCTTACTCATATAACGTTAGTACAGGAGTAAAAGAGCAGTTTGTCAAGCATAGTTCAGGAGTTTGACATATTCTGAAGTGCAGTATACAAACTTGAGAACTTTGAAGAGAACACTAAACAACACTTTCAGATTTCAGAGCACTTAAAGGTTTTTAGTGTTAATCTGTCAAGTAAATTCCTTAATTCAGTGTCAAACCAGCAGTTGTAAGTTGTTCCATAAACAGCAAATGAATGAGACTTTCCAACACCACAAAAAAAAAAAAAAAAAAAAATCTGTTCCTTCCAACTATTACATTTATAGAATAATGCATCCTTACAATGTCACTAAATCAGTCAAATGATTGTTTTCTGTTAGAAACTAGTGTTGTCTTCAGAGAGACTATGATCAGTGTTGGGGTATAAGTAATGCATAACTTTTAAAAAAAGAAGTAATAGTATTTGAGTTACTTTTTGGTTTAATAGTTAAAAAATAAATTGCTGAGTTTAAATTAGCATAGTCACTTTGAATCACATAGTTAATGAGAGAATGTGCTCTTCGTGGGGACAGACTGAAATGAAGATGGTAGGCCATTTCATTGATGGAAGTATTCTCATAATTTTGAACACATCGGAGAAAAAGAAAAGGAGATTGTCTCAATGGATAGAGGTTTTACTTAACCAATAAGACAAAAAGTACAAAACATGTTGCTTTAAACTTTCCCCAACACTAATACTGATGTCGGTAAGAGACTAGTGATGAACTGTGAGAGACTAGTGATGTGCTGTGAGAGACTAGTGATGTGCTGTGATCTATGTGCTGAAGTCATTCAAAACAATAGTCTCTACACACCATAATAATTTTGTACTGCTCTAATTTTCTGAATTTTTTGTTGGAATGTTTTTTTTTCATGCTACAATCATTGCTAAAGGTTTTTTTTTAAAAGTCTTGGTTATATTAAGGGTTTATAAATATTCTCAAAATTTGAACCTTAGTGTAGTGCAATTGTATAATGCAGATTTTGGAAATAAGTAAATAAAAAAATAGCACAAAAATGAATATTATTATCTGTTTCTCAGTGAATATAGAAAATAAATGTTTTATTATAAAATGTTTTATATTTATTATATACAATATAATATGTTTACTTTTTTTATTATATTCAAAATAGTTTATTAAACAGTTAAATCCCTTGTTTGCATGGGTTTCCTTCGGGTCCTCCGGTTTCCCCCACAGTTCAAAGACATGCGCTATAGGTGAATTGAATAAACTAAATTGGCCGTAGTTTGTGAGTGTGTATGGATGTTTCCTAATAGTGGATTACGGCTGGAAGGGCATCCCCTGTGTAAAACATATGCTGGAATAGTTGGCGATTCATTCCGCTGTGGCGACTTCTGAAATGGAGACCAAGCTAAAGGAAAATGAGTGAATGTTTCTCTCGATTTCTCCTGCTTATCAGAATTTTATTTGATATTTTTTTATCAACATATTAATTTGGGTGTACTAATTTTTGGACTGTGACTGTGTTTGTTGTTAGATTTGTTTCAGTTTGGGCTTTGGTGCTGACTATAGTATAATGTATGTGCACAAAGAAATTATTGTCAAGCATCCTATAGAAAAAAATAACTTAAACGAGAGAGATCTGTGAGGGGTTTACTCATTTACTTGAGTACACCAAAACAAGGCGACGCTTGCTTTAAAAAAAAGAATATATGGGCAGAATACAAAATACCCAGCTTGAACATGAACAAATGAAGCAGTCAAGCATCTCATTGTGTTAAAATGAGGTCATCATGGAGCTTGTACATCAGAGCAAAGCTAATTGGACAGTTAAGAGTGTCTGCAATGTCTCAAGACACCGGTGCGAGTAGCAAAACCTCAGTAAATGAGCTGCAGACTCTGAACTCTGGCTTACTGCTAACTCCACATCTAATTCAGAGGCTTTAAACGTGATGTGTTGAAATCTTATGAGGAAGACACACAAACGCGCACACGCACACACAGGTGCTTTTTAAGTTATAAGTCAAGGCGGGCACATACAGTACACACACACATATATACAAAGCCCTGGGAGGAAAGACTCTGGTTACAGATATTTCTTTTTACTGGGTCTGTGAGGAAATGGAGGAGAGGAGGAAAACGGTCTGGTGGAGTCATTGGATCTTGAGGATTGTGACTCTGTCTGTGCAACAGGCTTTGGATGGGACTTAAGTGCAATGAGGATCAATTCCTCTGTAACTTTAACTCGGTACCCTTGTCATCATATTACCCTTGGGGTTGATACAGAAAAAGGTCTGTAGTAAGCTGAAGGCTGCGTATTGGTAAAGATTCACTTGAATATATGGATTCATGTACATCAAGCATACATGCTTAGATATATGTGGTGAAAATCATATCTGTTCTGACATCTATTTGTCGACATAGACCTTGAGGCATTCAGATTGTATTGCTGTGTTTTTAAATACATAAAAAGTTCAGTGGCAGCTTGCACTTTATTAAGCATGAAAGACTTAGACAAACATAAATGACATAATTTATGACATACTATGGTGTAGGCGATAACCAGTTTTAAGGTTTTCCGCAATTTGGAAAAGTCCGGTTTTCTGCAATTTGGAAAAAACTGTTACTACACTGTAAAAATGTAATGAAGATAACAAATAGTTGTATGCTGCTTTGACCTATTTTAATATAATAAAAGTTTTAACTACATATTTTAGTTATACAAAGTTTATACTGAGTTTTACTCAGTTTGATTGATGTAAGTTGAAAAGTTTATTTAATTCGATTAAAAAAGTTAAGGCAGCAAGAAATGTTTAAAAGGGTATGATATTTGTAATGTATATGTATATCTATATGTATTTTTTTCTTAAAGTAGTGTCTTACTTTATATCCAAAGAAGATGAGATTAGATTAGATTCAACTTTATTGTCATTACACATGTACAAGTACAAGGCAACGAAATGCAGTTTCGGTCTAACCAGCAGTGCAATAGCAGCAAGTGCAGGATACAGGTATAAGTTATAAAGTGCAGTTATAGAAAAACTATGGTAATATTTACAGATGGATGTACTATCAACATTATATACAGGTTGTATTAGCTATGAACAGATTTACAATAAATGAATATATGTACAGGATGATATTAATAGCAGAAGTGTGCAGACAGATAAACATAATTACAAATGTTTACAATTACAAAGAAAAGAATGATCTCCAAATATGCCTTTTCAAGTTGTAATATCAGTGTTTTTGAAACTAATGAAGACAGCAGAAGTCAATGATTCATTTGAATTATTTAGCCTGACATGTTTACTGCTCCAAAAAACTGTTCCAAAAAACTGACATGTTTATTGTGGACAGAAATGGTTTGTTTTACCCAGACATTTAAAAAGAACATATTTTAAAGGATTAATTACAATGCGTGATACCGTGATATTTTTATCTAAAGTTATCATACCATCAGAAACTTATACTGGCCAATGCCTTCTATAAGGTGTGAAAAGTGTTTGCCACTTTACTGATTTTCTTTATTTTTTGCATGTTTATCACACTTTAATGTTTCATATCATCAAACAAATTGAAATATTAGTCAAAAATAACACAAGTAAACAAAAAAGTGTTTGCACCGCCCCCGCCCCCACCCCACAAACAAATCTTAAACATTTAACTCACCTGAGTTCAGTGTCTGTATAGTTCTGTAGCCACACCCAGACTTAATTACTGCCATATTTGTTTGCAATCAAGAAATCATTAAAGTAGGATCTGCCTGACACAGTGAAGTGAAAGATCCTCAAATTTAGACATCATGCTGAGATCCAGAGAAATTCAAAAACAAATGAGACAGAAAATGGATGAGATTATTTGAGATTTAAAAAATGTATCATTTAGATTAATAAAATGTATTGATAATAATTTTGAGATTATTGCACTTTTTCACACCACTGTTTGTAAATGACAAGACCCAAGTTCAACCGTCATGTTTGTATCTTAATGTTGGAAATATAGTAATAGTAATAATGCTAAATAAAAACAACTAATTAAATTGAATTGAATAAAAATATTTAAAATAAAAGCGCACACAAACATACACATTTGTTTTTGTTATTAAAAGTAAATTATAACAATTATTTTAAAAATAAATATATTATACTCCTTTTTAGCTAAATATATTTATAATTAAATAATTATATATAATTTCTATGTAATATAAATAATGTAATATAATAAATCTCTCAATTTTTTAGAATCAATAGTAATTCTATTTGTTTTAATAAAAAAGTTAAATGAAAGTTTATTTTATTTAAATAAAATATATAACCATAAATATATAACCACACTGAACTCTATTTAAATGTAATCTCATGTGATCATAAATCTTATTAGTTTATTATTATTGACATGTATTTATAATTATAGTTTTATACACCACAATTTTCAAACTAATTTTAATTGGGGTATTAACATACTGTATGTAATATGAGATTGTGTAGTATGTCAGAATTTTCAATCTAAATCCAGTTCTGCATAAATGAAGTGTGACAAGAGTTGCAGTTTTAGCCACAGCATTTTAGATACAATATTTTGCTAGCCTACAATAATCTATACTGCATGAACAGGCAAATCGTATAACATAGATTCACATATAATAAAGGCGTAAATAGATGGCTTATACATTAAACTCAGTGGAAAAATCTCTCACTGCTTCAGTAGTCTCGAAAATAATGACACGCGCACAACTCATAAACATGTATTGAAATGAGCTGCAGTATTCGGTTTAAGGCTGGTGAAATTGCCTGCTTATCTCCAGCACTATCGGCTGAGCGAGAGCTGATGTACTCATCTGCAAACACACTGATACGGCCAGGGCCAGCGGTGTGGAAACTCACCCGTGTCCATCCCGATTGCCTGTCGGAGCTTTACTGTGAGCTTCCCCGCAGATGCTTGTGCACACAAACACATGCGCCGATATTGCCCGGAGTCACGGGGGATGCAGCAGGATGGAAACGTTTCAATGAAAAGCCAGATAAATGCACCGGAGGGCTCGACCTCCCACCGCATTTCAATATTGTGCATTTTTCCAGAAATCTGAGATGCTTTTAAGAACTTCTGTTGGCCCTCATGCCGTTTGGGCTCATTTTCGGCAGGACCTCTCGTCGCGGAGATAGAGTTGTTTTGTCGGGATTCATTTTTCTGCTCCGTTTGAGGCCTGGAGCATGAAATTGTGTATATAGGATCAAGTCTTCTGCGAATGTGTGTACCATGTGTGTTAGAGAGAGGAAACACAGGCGAGATGGGGTATAGAAAACTTCTTTTTCAACATATTAGATCTACAGGTGCTATTTACACATGCATGTTTTCCAGTGGGAGAAATGTATTATATATTCATGCTTAAATATGTACACATTTTTTTGGAGTGGTTAGGGGGATAGGAAGATTTTACCCATTTTTGCAGATTAAATTTCAAAATTAGAGTCAATTAATCTCATATTCAAGTGATAGTTCACCCTCAAAAATAAAAAAAAACACACATTTACTCACCTTCAAGAGTTTACAAACCTTAATGAGTTTCTTTATCCGTTGAACACAAGAGAAGATATTTTCCAGAATGGTGGAAACCGGGGGTCTTTGACATCTATTGTAGGCTGCGGAATGTTCTATGCCTGAACATTCTTTCGAATATCTTCTAGGATGCACAATATTTATTGGAAAGATAAATTATCAGGCGATATGGCAAAAAGTTACCGTCATTTTTATTGCTTCATTAAATAAATCCCATAACAATATCAGATAAAGTGTGCTTGCTGGTTAATCAATCTGGGATTCATCAAATTTTTCAGTGCTTTAAAACGGCCTTGCACTCATTGCATCATTCAATTCAATTCATCTTTATTTCTATAGCACTTTTACAATAAAGACTGTGTCAAAGCAGCTTAACATAGATGAAGTTCTAGTAAAGTGAAACTCAGTCCAGTTTTCATCAACATCAACATTACCTGTCAACAAGTCTTTGCCAGTTTGTTCTCGGTGGCAGTGGAGGACAGTGCTGTTGCTTTTTGCATCTTCAGCAAAGGATTCTGAGAGGAGGAAAACAGGCATCAGTTTTTAACACAACAACTCTTCTATACTAGCTGAAAGGTCATTATTGCTGCAAAACAGCTTAAAAAGAATACAATGTTAAAGAGGTAGCAGCTAGTGCAAAAATGAAGCGTTATTATGCCTGATTGAAAATTAAAAAAGTTTTCCTGAGACGACAAAATGGTTCAAATTTGCACAGAAATACCTGTCAGCACCTTGGAAATGTTTTGGAAGAAAAGAGAAACGGAATTGGTTGTGAGAAATCAGAGATACAGTTGATCATTAAGAATCTTTGAATAGTTTATTCCTGATAAACTATATCATTTTTAATTAATCTCAACTATGGACTTTGTAATTTTGAGGATCCACTTTATTTTTGAGGATCCACTTAAATTTTTTTTTCAGGGTTGATAAATGTCAATGCATTTTATTTATGTATTTGAAAAGTATGTTAGCAGATGTTATGTTATACTGTATGTATATATCTACTGTATAAGTATGTTATGTATCTTCCTCATTTTAATTCACTAGCAATTGAAAATATTGCATGAATTACCTAAATATATTAAATTAGAATGAAATTGAATTTTAAATATATTAAATATATTAATAATGTATATATTTTTTTAGTAGCACGATTATATTAACAAGGACAGAGCCGTATAACATTGCTACAATTTCAAACAGCCAATGCTCCACATTTTGACTTCTAGCCAAATGCTAATTTGCAGCCCTAGCTCCTAATTAGGCTTTTTATACAATAATAAACAGTAGAAATATCTTCAAAATATCTTTTGAGTAGTGAGGGACCAGCCAGAGCTGCTAAAATATCAGTTTAGATTATGCATTG
The DNA here is from genome assembly GCF_903798145.1 of Danio aesculapii. Taxonomy (NCBI): domain Eukaryota; kingdom Metazoa; phylum Chordata; class Actinopteri; order Cypriniformes; family Danionidae; genus Danio; species Danio aesculapii. Next base: position 18,555,619 of record NC_079445.1, read on the forward strand.
TCCTGCGGGTGCACAAACTGCAGATCATATGAACATGATAATATCAAAATATGAACCTATTGATTATCTGTATCTACAGTATATATCGGAATCAGCCATGAGAAAGACTTAATTATTGTTTATTTTTATTGGTTAAAAATTATAGTATTATGCATCTCTATTATCTTTTTTGTGCTTATCAGATGAAAGAAACTCAAACAGTTTTGGAGCAAGTGGAGGGTGAGTCCCTTGGAGGCTATAATACTTTATCATTTATCCCACATGTCCTTCTGAAGCCATATGATTTAATTTCTTCTTAGCACAAAAGGAGGTCATTTATTAAATATTTGCTTAAAGGTGCATTTTTTGCCACCTTTTGCAATGGAGTGTGAAGTGCCTGATGGCCCACAGGAGAGGAAAGGCTCTACCGTGATTTTATTGTGCAGTTGTTTAAATATCACATCGTTTATTTCTTCTTTCAAAAATCCATGTGAAAATGATTCATCAGCCACATTGACTTTTTTGTTTTATTCTTGAGTTATTGTACTGTAGTTGTGTTGAGTTTGTGACGAATGAAGAAATTTGGGTTTAAGACAATGAGATTAAACTTTTTGTTTACTGTAACATATACAGTGCATCCGGAAAGTATTTGTAGTGCTTGATTTTTTCCACATTTTTAATGTTACAGCCTTATTCCAAAATAGATCAAATTCATTTATTTCCCTTAAAATTCCACACACAATACTCCATAATGACAATGTGAAAAAAGATTTTTTTTAATTGTTGCAAATTTATTAAAAATAAAAAACCTGAAAAATCACATGTACATAAGTATTCATAGCCTTTGCTCAATGCTTTGTTGAGGCACCTTTGTCAGCAATTACAGCCTCAAGTCTTTTTGACTATGATGCCACAAACTTGGCACACCTGTCTTTAGGAATTTTTGCCCATTCCTCTTTGCAGTACCTCTCAAGCGACGCTGTACAGCCATTTTCAGATCCCTCCAGAGATGTTCAATAGGAATTAGGTCTGGGCTCTGGCTGGGCCACTCAAGGACATTCACTGAGTTGTTGTGAAGCCACTCCATTGATATTTTGGTGGTGTGATTTGGGTCATTGTTCTGCTGGAAGATGAACCGTTGCCCCAGTCTGAGGTCAAGAGCACTCTGAAGCAGGTTTCCATTCAGGATGTCTCTGTACTTTGCTGTAGGGGCGCCGCTGGCCAACATAGGCCCTATGTTTGGGGTTGTTGGTGTGGTGGACGAAAGTAAAGAGTCGTTTGGGTCCCTAATAATATCTCTGGGGGCCCCAAAACAGCTTGGGCCCTTAGAATCGTCCTAACTTTCCCACCTAGCGGCGCCCCTGCTTTCCCTGCATTCATCTTTCCCTCTATCCTGACTAATCTTCCAGTTCCTGCTGCTGAAAAACATCTCCACAGCATGATGCAGCCACCACCATGCTTCACTGTAGGGATGGTATTAGCCTGGTGATGAGCGATGCCTGGTTTTCTCCAAACGTAACGCCTGGCATTCACTCCAAAGAGTTCAATTTTAGTCTCATCAGACCAGAGAATTTTGTTTCTCACTCTACCATACATGCCTGATTGGTGCACCGATGGTTGTCCTTGTGTAAGGTTCTCCTCTCTCCACAGAAGAACGCTGGAGCTCAGACAGAGTGACCATTGGGTTATTCATCACCTACCTGACTAAGGCCCTTCTCCCCTGATCACTCAGCTTTGATGGCCGGCCAGCTGTAGGAAGAGTCCTAGCGTTCTAAACATCTTCCACTTACGGATGATGGAGGCCACTCTACACATTGGTACTTTTAGAGCAGCAGAAATTTTCTGTAACCTTCCCCAGCCTTGCGCCTCAGGACAATCCTGTCTCGGAGGTTTATAGACAATTCCTTTGTCTTCATGCTTGGTTTGTGCTTTGACATGCACTGTCAACCCTGGGACCTTATATAGACAGGTGTATCCCTTTTCAAATCATGTCCAATCAACTGAATTTACCACAGGTGAACTCCAGTTAAGCTGCTGAAACATCTCAAGAATGATCAGTGGAAACAAAATGTACCTGAGCTCAATTTAGAGCTTCTCGGCAAAGGCTGTGAATACTTATGTATGTGTGATTTTTCAGGTTTTTTATTTTTAATAAATTTGTAACCATTTTAAAAAAATCCAATTTTTCACATTGTCATTATGGGGTATTGTGTGTAGAATTTTGAGGAGTAAATAAATTTAATCCATTTTGCAATCAGGCAGTAAGATAAAAAAAGTAGAAAAAGTAAACCGCTATGAATACTTTCTGGATGCACTGTAGTTACCCATACGTTTTTAAGTCCCCTCAAAATGGAAAATAAATGCTGCTTATTGTTGATTTTAAAATGTTTTGTTGCTTGTTTAAGAATATTGAACAACCAATCATAGTCATACGGTTTATGCTCAGCCAGGGATGTAGATCTGGGACAGGGTTTTCCCTTTGTCCATCCAGAAGAAAACTGATTGTAAACTGGCACATAATAAAAAAAGTATCACTTTCCTATGTATTAAAACAGTAAGCTTCATGAAGCTGTGGTTTACAGTTCATTTTTGAGATTCATTCAACTGTTTTTGTTGCAATTAAATTTAAGACAAATTCTCATAAATTAAAAGCGTCATTTTATTATTTAGCAGAGAAAATAGTTCACATCTCTTTGTGAAATTGAACGGTCTGTTATACTAATACCAAAACAGATTTTTAACCGTATCCCAGTAAACAAATAATACAAATAAAAGAGATTATCATATAAATAAACACCAGAACACACCAAGCAGATAGTCATCCCTTGGGCAGCATTGCGCTGTCAGTGAATGCCTGCACCCATCCAAGAGAGTTTTTCTGAAATAGAGCATTCTGTTTTGCTGTTCAGCTATGAATTAAAGTGCACAAAATCTAAAGTGATGAAAGTCAGCAAACTAAGGCTGTCATTTAGTCTAGTAAGGATTTAGGCACTTTACCCATTTTTATCTACAGCAGCTGCTGAGTTCTCTGCTTTAAATGTAGGCTTGCTACATTTGTAAAATCACAGTGTGTAGGCCATTGTCTTTCCCCTTGTTATACAAACCTATTGAGCTGTACATTGACGTGTACATGCAAAAACAAGAGCGAAAGTTAAAAGTGAGCATGCAATCAAAAGCAATTTCTACCTTGTATATTGACAGTGTGGCTCCTTATCAAAATCGGTATATTATATATCATTATATCACTCTGATTTGAATGAGGAATTGAGCATTCTCAAAATGAACATCTAGACTTGCTACTCCATGTGACAACCTCAAAAAAAAAAAATCATTCAGAGTGTGCCTCAGACAGGTGAGTGGGCTTGAGAAACCACCTGTAGAAAACACCTCTCTTTCATCTCACTGACACCTGTTTTGCACGTTTGCACCGGAGATATTTTTATGATCACTCCATATATTTTTTTTACCACACACAAAAAAACACTGCATTTTTGAAGTGTGCGTCACACAGATGAGGACTTGACAAACCTCATGTAGAAACACTCTTCTCCCTCTAAAAAAACAAACCCCCCTCTTACTCTAGCACTGAACAGGGCTGAAGTGCGATTGTCTCCCCTCTCCCCCAACAACTTGCACTCACATTGCATTTTACCTTCCGAACCTGAGCACGCTTACGTCATCGATGATGCGACTGTTCAGTATAACAGGAAGAGAAGCGCTCTCGCTCAGCACAGTGAAGATTGCTTTAGTTATATCGTTTCAGTCGTTTGGAATGCAGTGACACACAGTCTAATATTGTGCTGAACAGATCCACAACTTTTGACGCTCAGAAATGATCATAAAGTCATCATGCTGCACATATTAGGAGGTTTGCTGAAGGTGCAGCTGATGTGCAGCGAGGGATTTGCGTCTTTAATAAATTATAACAGTTAACGTTCATTGAAAAGTAGGGATGATTAACAAAATCCATATGAAACAGTCCCTTAAAAGTGACATTGCGTCTTCAGTTTCTGGCTCAAGCATGCTTTGACTGACACTACAAGTGTACAACGCCAAAGCCCAACCAAACCGCACTCTGGCACACTTCTTCCAACCGGGCCAGGGCCGGCCAACTGAGCCGCGTCTGTGCCCACTTAGGAGCACTCACACTTGTAAAACGAACCGGGAAACGTGCCTGAGCACAGTTTGGATGGCATAGTGTGAGTGCACCCTTAGACAAAAGCATCTGCTAAATGACTAAATGTAAATCTCTGTCACCATGTTTAATGCTACAAGAGCTTTGCTTCATATTTCCATTGATTTTTCTACTGGCTTTGAGTGAAATTATTTTATATTTATTCTTGTTTTATGTCAGTGGTCACCAAAACTATTTGGTTCCCAACATTTTTCAAATAATATTCAGAAATTACCCTTGAAACTCCCAAAATAAAAGAATAATAAAAAAATCAAGCCTGTAAGCCTATGAATTGCATTAAAGCAGTGTTTTTAAATGTTGCATTCAATTATGCTTTATAGAGTGTGAAGACTTTTTACATTTTAGCTTGAATTATTAGCAACTTTCTTTAAAATATGAGAATAGGTCAAATGGGTTTTGAATGCAGTGTTTCTTCTAGGATTTTTTCCAGCTGTGGCGGCAGGCCTTTTTTTACACAGATCTACCAACGACCTGTGGCGTTATTTCAATGACCAATGTCGTGAGTGCAGTATTACAAGTCGAGATCGCTTTTATGTAATAGCCTACGAGCATGTGAACCTCTTTGCTTGTGCTGATGTCCTCTGCTCGTGCACAAAACTTCTTTCACGCCCCCTCAAATATACGCTGCTGAAGTGCGATTTAGTGCGTTTATGTAACGAGTATGTCTTCAACATTTATAAGATTTGCTAGGAATATTTATCAAAGTCTCCAATAGACCTACAGAGTGGTATTAATGTGTCCTGAAGTAAAGTGAAACGGCTATACGTTGTGTTTGCTGGCCTCACACATCACGCACCTGTCAGTCAGCCAGTCAGTCAGCCAGTCAGTCAGCACGTAGCCTTAAAGGGTTAAACAAATAACGCAGAGCACTACTATGGTTACAGAAAAGTTCATGCTGTTATAATTCACTTACCTTTTAATACGTTTTGGTGGGATTATCACCCGCTATTAAATAATCACTACTGAATGTTTTGAATGAGAAGCTGTAATGTAGCCATGGCAAGATCAATTTTGGCGTGGCGCCCCGCCATGGAAGAATAAATGTAGCGGAAACCATGGAATGTCATGAGGTTGAGCATAAACTCTAATTTTAGGTGGAATAATTTCTTTAAAACAAGCTGCTTTTTTTACAGCCTATTTTCATATACATTAAATTAACACCTTAAACTGCCAGTATAACCACCTAAATACAGAAGGTACCATTTTTAAACTCTATTAAACCTGTCTATTGGTTTTCTCCCTTCCAATTTGCTTGTCATATTAGTAACAGGTAAACAAGCAGGTATCAACACACCAGTAGTTCAGCCCTCAATTAGTTTCCCATGTTATTCCAAGACCATCACCAAAAAAATAAAAATCTTAAAAGCTCTTATTATCATCGTCCAGCCAGGCATGTCATTTTGGAGTCCATTTTATTCCTCCGAACTCCCATTTTTGAGAGACTCGGAAATTCAATTCACAATCCGCCAGTCAATTTAAATGACTCCGTCTGGCAGGTAATGTACAGTCGGTGCTGTGCTTTATTTTCGACAGGAAAATGGGCCAAGTTTTCCACCCCGGGACGTGTGTCGCCTCACCTGCATGCGTGTTTATATTTAATGCCTCCATTTTTTTTTTGGAGATCCGGGAAGGAGATGACGGCATTAAATGCAGAGCACAGTTCTTTATCTTAGTCAGAGGTGGCTTTGAGCCTCTGCATGTCAATGAAGTGTGTGTGTGTGTGTGTGTGTGTGTGTGTGTGTGTGTGTGTGTGTGTGTGTGTGTGTGTGTGTGTGTGTGTGCGTGCGTGTGTGTGTGTGTGTGTGTGTGTGTGTGTTTGTCATTAAGGTTAAGCCAAATGCAAATCAAAGCAATCTTGAGACAGACCTTCCTACGCAGACCGTCCCACTTCACGTAATGATCAACTCGCTGTGTTGTGTTGAAGGGTCCTTCAGTTAATATTCTGATAAATAACACACACACACACACACGCACACACACACGCGCACACACACACACACACACACACGCACACACACACGCACGCACGCACGCACGCACACACACACACACACTGATGTATGAACAGACACAGGTGCATTTGCATGAGTTTACGGCAATTGCAGGTGTTGTGAGTGAACAAAAGTGTGAGGATAACAGGATGATTTACTGTCATGACTGTGCGTTTGTGTGTGTGAGTGTGTGTCGGTTTGCGCTTCTTTAATGAGTAAATCCGTTAGTGATGCTGTTGTGTGTCTGCATTTGGAAAGAGAATGAACAATGTGCTGCTGTCTGTGGCTCAGCATGGCTAATCATCAGTCGCACACATACATACACACACACACACACACACACACACACACACATATGCTAATGCTGTGCTTTCGGATGAGCAGTGTTTTATTAAAGTGCGTGGCAAACACACACTTATAAACACATACACTCACACGTACACACATACAGCTATCCTTATGTCGACTTCCCATGGATGTAATGATTTTTATACTGCAAGTACTCCAACTCGATCCTTAAACCAAACCATAAACATTCTGAATTTGACATTTTCCAAATGCTTCATTCTGTGTGATTTGTTTTCTCATGGGGACCAAAAATGTCTTAAGAAGGTCAAAATTTACTGTCATTCCTAAAAATGTCGAAACTTCTCATAAGTCTCATAAAATGTTCATTCAAAGTAATTCATAGTGTATCCACAAGGGGACAGAATGACACTTCAGTGGACCATTCATTCATCAATCTATGGGGAAATATCTTGAAAACATGGCATCTTCAAAATTATTATTAATAATAATAATAATAATTACTTTTTAAAACACATTTTTTATGTAATGATCCTAATTATGTTCATTTATTCATTAATTTTCTTTTCGGCTTAGTCCCTTTATTAATCTGGCATCGCCACAGCGGAATGAACCACCAACTTATCCAGCATATGTTTTACGCAGCGGATGCCCTTCCAGCATTATAAATAGTCTTATTTAATTTTATATTATTTTTTATAGTTATTATCTAATATTTTAGAAAACACGTCCCCATCACGCCAACTTAAATTTAGTTAATGAATTAAATAAACAAACAAATAATATGCTTAAAATAAATAATAATTAATATTAATATTAATATTAATAATAATAATAATAATAATAATAATAATAATAATAATAATAATGATAAGTATTTTTGTGAGAATTGAGCCCTAATTTTTTTTAATGAGCCTAGCTTTAGCTTTATTTATTTATTTTATTTTTAACTTTTATATTTTGAATGTGTACTTACACTTGAGCAAATATGAGAAAATACTTCCATAACTAATTCCAGTACATTGGGAACAGTGTTCAGTTGACATAAAATCACGCAATCATGAAGAACCATGCATAAGATTGTAATTCATTTGAACCTGCACTAATTCAAGTACATATATTTGACCTTCATTTTCTATAATGGCTTGCAGACAATATAAATGTTAATGATGGTACATTTTTCATGTTGTCATTTCTGTGCTGTGAGCTATGGCTGTTCATACACTGATCCTTTGCTGACTATCAAGGTAAAAGAGTTGAGCAGGAGTTTGACCTGTTCGCTCTGTGGTTTCTTCTGATCATTTAGTATTTTTATAATCAATAAAAGCAGCTTTTACATAGAGGTATATATATTTTTAAAAAGTATTAAATTATTATTCAATGTATACACAAACACACACATGCATTCACGCACGCATGCACGCACGCACGCACGCACGCACGCACGCACGCACACACACACACACACACACATATATATATATATATATATATATATATATTTATTTATTTATATTATATTATATTATATTATATTATATTATATTATATTATATTATATTATATTATATTATATTATATTATATTATATAAACATTTAAACCATATTCATATATAAACATAATATTATTATTAAAAAATAACATTAATAATATTAATAAAATAACAATATTATTTTTTATGTCTTATAATAATAATGATAATAATAATAATAATCATCATCATCATCTTCATCATCATCATAATCATTTTGGATAAAGACTGCAGGTATATCTTTTTCTGATGGTTCATTGTTTTTTTTACCCAATTTATAATGCAAGTTATTTTTTCTTCATTAATTCAGCTTTTCTTTATCATTTTTTTTACTCTTAGTGGTGATTGTATTTTTTTAAATTTCTTTATTTGTTCCTTAAATTTTAGTTTATTAAATTAAATATATACTTTAACTAAAGGATAACAATACTTACTTAATTTTATGATAATATCATGCAGAGTCCTGATATAAGTCACTCATGACCATATTCACTCAAACATACAATAATTGCATATAAAACACATTCATTTTCTATAATGGTTGCAGACAATCTAGATGTTAATGAGGGTACTCTTTTTTAGGCTTATGTGTGTGCTATAAGTTACACTCTTCATATACAGTAGCCTACTAACACTATTTTGACTATCAAGGTAAAGGAGCAAAGCAGACATTTTACCTGGTTGTTTTGTGGTGTTTTTTCTTTGCCCACAGCTGCTTTAATTTATGGGCTTTGACATATACTAATGCTGGAAGTAGGCCAATGTAAGGTTTTAAAACCGCTAACGTTTTCTGTTATACCATTTCTACGGTATATGTAAATTGTTTTTACACGTTTTTTTTTTTTTTTTTTTTAGGGCCACAGTATCTCCAGCAAAAAAGGACCCTCCACATCAAAAGCTACCAATCCAAAATATTTAAATGTTTCGTAAATTAAATATATTGTGTTCAATGTGGAAAACGTTGTTTTTTTTTTTACCCAGACATTTAAAAAAAAGCATATTTGAGCAGTAATTAGCATACTGTGATACCATGAAACCATGATCTTTTATCCAGGTTAACATACCTGAACAATCTTATACTGGTCCATGCCTAGTTGGCACCTTTGGTAAATACGAGCAAAGAAGGCTGTTAAAATGTGCTCAGATTTAAAAAAAGCATGAGATGAGAAGATTGAGCTTATTGTTGGATAAGTGTCGAGGCTTTTTTCTTGAAAACATTTCAAAACAGTTTGTGATGTGGGATAAAATTTTTGTAGACTTTCTGACCCATCTATTGTCATTCAGTTCTAGTTTTGTAACAGTTCCAGATTGACTTTAAATACTTTGGAAATAATTATTGTCCTGATGGCAGAAATGGACATTTTTAATATTTTTGCTGTTCTCTCATAGCCACTTTAGTGTTTAGTAGTTGTGTGAATGAAACTTTTGAGATTTTGTTTATAATATGGCTTTCCCATCCCAGGCTCATTCTGAAAACGTACCTCTATACTAGGGTTGGGCAATGTCGACCAATTTGACATCGTACGATTGCCTAATGTGAAACATCGCGATGGACGATGGTATTGTCATTGTAAGCGGCAGTGAATTAATTATTTATGAATAATTAATTAATTCATAACAAATAATTTATTTGTAGCCTATTGTTTTAACTACCTGACCTGCATGATCTTTGTTTCATCCATAAACAAATTATAAATAAATAGTTACACACAAATTACCACTTTTTCCACGGGACTTTTTGCTGGCATGAATAGGCAGAGTGATCTGTGTCGTTATAATGTGTCGACAAACTTGGTTGGTAAAAAAGGTGCACAACCAACAGTATCTGAGCTTTTCGCTAAAATTACTAAGTACAAGCATAAAAGCGAAAGATTGAAGCAGTGTACTGACGCTGTGACACCTTAACTGATAGATTCAAAAGACCGAAGAGTCATTATAGAGACAAGATGAATTAAACATTACATTTGACAACTATAGTGAGACGCGATCCAGCTGTACATGCTTGATAAACTGTTCGACGTGCACTGCTTTCAGGGGTTTTGTGCTCTAAGCTCCCGCTGACTGCTAGAGCTCAGACGCACGCCTACGCTGAATGTGTTCTTGTGAGTGCTATTTGCACCTGCTGTTCTTGCGTAAACCCACTAGAGGCTGCTGTTGACTGTCTGTTTGACTGTCTGAATGACTGACTGACTGACTGACCAATTGACTGACTTCTCTAAACCCAAACAACAATTTTCAAAAGCAATCCAGAAAAAGAAAACCCCTCTGATTTTTACCCTGTTTTCGGATTATACCACATTCTCACTCTGTTATTTATTTATTTTTTGGCTTCTGTTTTTGTTTTACCTGCTTTCTGGACTGTTCTTCACCAGACTCGAACCCCGTCGTCATAGTCAACTCCTCTCTGTCTCAAGCTCTATGTACATGGCGAGCTAACTGGACAAACTGGCAACAGCGGGAAAGCCGTCCATGAGGAGGTAAGCAGTCAGCTGGTATGCGTGAAAAGGACATATCGCCCCGTAGTGTTTGTTTTAAAATGAAATGCAGCCATACGTAACTCTAGCTACAAAATTTGCGATCTCCAGAAAGGAAGGTTTTTCCTTTGCCACATGGTTTTGGTGGTGTTTTTGTCTGTGTAGTAAAAACGTGTAGATGTTAGTACATCAGAATGATGGTGTAATAGCACTGTATCTGAACACAACCAGATCCACACAACCACAAGCAGCAACCTTCTTGCTGTGAGATGACAACCACTGAGCCACTGAGCCACCCTTAGAAATCTACAGACACAAATTGATGCAAAACACTTAAAAGTGTACTCTGAACGCTTTATTTCCATTGGCCTGAAAAGAAAAATGCTTTATGGAAAACCAGTGTTTTTGCCTGCAGTGTTTCGCCTTAACAAAGATAATTGTTTTGATAAAACCGAGCTGTGTTTGCATTTGTTTGTTCTCAATGAGCGCAGTTTTTGGTTGTTAATATTCTGAGCAAAAAAATCAAAAGGATAAACAATAAAGAGACTTTTTTCACAGCTTTCTTTGCTCATATTTACCAAGGGTGCCAATATTAGTGGAGGGCACTTAATGAAAGAACCAGAGAAAAAGTGACTGTGAGTGTGTGAATGTGTGTGTTTGCGATTGAAGTGGCAGGACTGTGGTCTCCGTGTATGTGTGTGTGTGTGATGTGGTTTTGCGATCACTAGGAGCCCGCGGGTAGGTGAACTACAGTAAACAATATATCAGTCCCCTCTCTGTGGCCCCAGTGTTGGTGTGTGTGAGCGGGTCGCCTTTGAAGAGCAGGGGTTTCGTCTGGCCCTCAGGCTGGATTTCCCTCTCTGAAGCTGCCCTTCTTCTGCTCGCCCCGGCTCTGTTCTCTCACCCCGCTTCGTCAGTATACCAGTGCTTTCATTTCTCCTTGCCTTTTTGCCTTCAATGCCTTCATCTCTTCTCAGGTCTTTTTATATGTTTTGTTTTCTCAGCTTATTAATGTTTTTATGGTTTCCATATTGTATATACTGGCACATGGGTTTATTTAGTCCCAGGGTTTTGCTTATAATTAGGACGATCAACTATCTTTTTTCATTGAATGATATGAAATAAACTTTGTTGGGTAAGTTACTTAAAAATAATAATAGATTACAAGTTTAATTACTACTGGAATTGTAATTTGATTACATTACTCATACTTCATGTAAAAGATTAGATTACTAATTACTTTACTTTGAAGATACTTTTAAAACATAGAAAACAAAAACATAGAAAATAAACTGCAGCTCTTTCAGAAATGTAATATTTACTGAAAAACATTACAATGGGATTTACACAGCAGCTTGACAAATTCAAAAGAATTAAAAAGATAGTTTGTCCAACAATTCTTTCATCATTAACTTAATCGTCACTTGTTACAAACCTGCTTCTTTTAAACACAAAACAAGACATATTGAAGCAAACTGGACACTTGTAGCAGTTGACATTCATGGTAGAAAAAACTCATATCCTACTATGTCTGCGGTTGTGGATACAAACCAAATGTTGAATACGTGTAATCTGGAACACGCTGCTTCTCTTCAGATTTTCAGAATATAACTTCACCTCTGAATCTGCACAAAAGTACAATTAAGCCTGTTTAGGCAGAATTGGGCTGCCGTGTTTTTGAGCCCCGATGTCCTCCTTGGCAACAAGTGTTGTCGTAGAATGCTTTCTGTTCAAGTGCTTGAACAAGTTGCAGGTCGGGTTAAACGTAGTCAAAAGTTCTTTAGAGACTGGACATACTGTAGATGCAGTTTATAGTAATACTTTTTTTTGTCCAATGAAATTAATGTATGTATTTCCACTCTCGACAGCAGTCATTTTAGATTAACTAATGTTGCAGCTGAAAACATGATTGAAAAAAATCTAATATTGTTTTTCAAATTCTATATTTCTAACGTAAGTAACGCAAAGAGTAAGTAGCTTAAGTTTGCATTTGGCATTTCTATGTGGAGTTTGCATGTTCTCCCCGTATTCGAGTGGGTTTCCTCCGGGTGTTTCGGTTTCCCCCACAAGTCCAAAGACATGTGGTATAGGTGAATTGGGTAGGCTAAAAATTGGCCGTAGTGTATGAGTGTGTAAATAATTGTGGAACCAACATCACTACTTGCCATACACTTTTATACACATATACACTTATTTAAAACACACATTACAAGCCAATTTGCACATAACAGCTGCACATATAACGTTGTATATAGTAATAAACATGTACATACACTTGTCAATCTGTATATTTGCACTCACTACTTACTTCTATTTTTAAAAAAAATATATTTATTATCTGTTTTTTGTCCTGTCTCTGTAATCCTGTTGCACTGTAGAAGCTTTGTCACGAAAACAAATTCCCCGTATGTGTTAACATACCTGGCAATAAAGCTCTTTCTGATTCCAAAGCTCTTTCTGATTCTGAATGAGTATTTATGGATGTTTCCCAGTGAATGCTTGCAGCTGGAAGGGCATCTGTTGCGTAAAAACATATGTTGGATAAGTTGGCGGTTCATTCCGCTGTGGCGACCCCAGATTGATAAAGGGACTAAGCCGAAAAGAAAATGAATGAATGAATGAATGAATAAATGAACAGTTTAAAAATATATAATAATAATAAAATAAAATAAAATGAAAATTCTAAATAATTATTATATTGTAATTACAACCATTATGGTAGCTAGAAATTAATAGACTAACCTGCAAAAATAAAATGAAAAAACTTTTACACTGTATTGTACTCTTTACAATGCTGCATTCTTCAATGAAAATAAGTAACACATATTAAATCATCCAAAAATAAAGAGTTCATCTCTGGGAAAAATGTAAGATGAATGTACAGTAGCATTTTAAATAAAAAAACCTTTTTTATATTTATGAGTAAACCAGCATAATTATTATGTTTTAGACAGTTTAAAATGACTAGAGTAAAATTAAAATGAAATAGATTAAAAGGAAACATACAGTAAGATTGATGTGATGTGATATGTTTTGTGCAAAGAGAAAATTGCAGGTAAATTAGGCTAAATATCAAATGTGAAGACATCACTTGTAATAATTTACTTGAATTAGTCAACGTTTGTATTGACAAGACAAACAATTAAATATATTTAATTACTATTAGCAGGACAAATAAGTCATTTTAAATGGCATTTTTTGTTTAATGGTTATTTGAAAGAAAATATGTTAAAAAAGCAACAAAAAAACCCCCAAACATTAATGACATTATTTTGTCATTGATGTCCATTATGCCCATTATTAATCCACTATAAAAAGACCAGAAGTGCCTGTAGTTAAAAAAAAAACACACACACACACATGTCCTGCATCTTTCCTTATTTGAGCTCATCCGTCTCCTTCCTGCTTCTGTTTTCTCAGGATCTGAGCGGTGTTTGAGGACACAGGAGGAGAGACATGTCCAGCTCACAGAGAAGAGACTGATCAGACAACACAGAAAGGTAACACAGCTGTGGTGTACAATATGAAACAACATTTAAACTTTGATGTATGTGCACGCTTCTGAGTGCCCTTCTCTGTGCCCTGCTCTCTCTAAGATGATGCTTTCTTTTATCGCCTTAACAATTAGTTTCAGTAAATTTCAATTACAATACATTCTCAAAATGAGTTTTTCCTTCTGCACTGAGCCACAAATCTCCACTTCCCCAAATAGTAATTGGATAAATGACAATATTTTTGACACACAAATTCATATTAGGATTTTACATAAATCAAATATGTCATGTTTGCAAAAATGACTGCATTCATATTTTTTCAACCATTGTAATTACAAATGTTTAATTTACAATAAAATATTTATTACTGTATATGTTCAAATATATTAGCTATATTTTTATATATGTGTTCATATATGTCCATGTACAGTATGTAATATACATATATTTCCTTGAATCTAATTTCTATATGGTTCAGCAGATTTCAAATTCAGCAAACTTCACAGTTTTATTTATATGTAAAATGCTTAAACAATTTGTCTGAATATATAAAACATTTTACTCTACAACAATTGTGGAAATGTTTTGAAAAAGAAAGGTAAACTAAATGTGGTGCACAGTATCTGGTTGTTGTGCACACTTCTGAGTGCCCTTCTCTGTGTCCTGCTCTCTTCTAGATGCAGCTGTGGGGTCGATCTCTGTGGCCGCTGCGGGTTGTGCTCTGGTTCACCTTGGTAATGTGTTCGTGTGGGTTGGTTTCTGCGGGCACGCGGAGTCTGCGGGGACACACAGGTAATGGGAAAGCCCTGTTGGCTTAATTACTGGACAATGTGTATTTATGAACACACAACAGACCGCCAGGTTTACACTCACGCAAGTCACCAACTCCATAGTTTTGCTGCAAAATTCAAAGATGCTTTGAATTTTTAAAAATTACCACAGATTTCCTCCCAATTTTGGGCAGCCATAATGCAGGATGTGACATTATTGCAACACCCACTCTTACGCGCACATGCACAGTTATATTTTTCCATCTACCAGTTTTCATTTCATCATTTTACTTAAATATTATAATATGGACCAAAACATGCCAGAAAAGTGTGTTCTGATTCTTTATTAAGTTGATACATCAAGCTTTTTATGATTCATGTATTTGATATATACGTGAGAATATAGCTGAAAAGAAAAACAGTTTAGTTTTGTTTTGCTTCTCAAAATGGGCAAAAATAGCAGTTTTGTCTACTTTTTTGTGGCCACAAATGTAAATGACTGTATTTTCACAATGGCATAGCAAACTGCTTACGTAAAGTGCATATAAATATAATAATCGGCCTAGTTTGATGGTGTTTAATGCTCAGTTTTAGGATAAAAACCATGACATTTTAATTGTGGTTGGCAAAATTCAATGCAGGCCTAAAATGCTGATTGATTTAACAAACACATCAGACGAAGCAAATATATTCAATGCTAATTATTTTACTAATGCAGAGGAGATTGTTGAACAAAGTTTCGTTTATATGGACAGTTTTGGGTCATGTATAAAAATAGAAGGGGCTTTTAGGTTTAAGAAGTAAACTCTTTAGTTTCTGTTTTTTTTTAAACACAGTTTAGTGTTTCCTTTAAATAAATGACAGTGCCCTCTGGTCCCATTTTCCCAAGGAAAGAAGCTTTACAATATTATTGTCTGTGTTTATCAGGGATGGGCAATACATTTTTCCAAGGATCCACATGACAGACTATGGGGCAGTTTTAAAAGGCCAGACCATTACAGTTCATTTGTTTAAAAAACAAACAAACAAACAAAAAAAGCATCCTGTCAAACTATTCAATAAACATTCATAAAAACTCTAAAGTTTAAAAAAGGACCAATTTTACACAAACAGTATTTTAAAGTATTTTAAAGGCCCGCATCATAATATCAAATTCATACAAATGCCACATTATTTTTTTATGTTCATTGAGAGAATCCTAGCCTGTATTGAGCTGAACAAGTACTCTGAAGTCAGGTTGAATGTAAAGTTGATATGTGATGTAATGATCATCACTGAGAGAAGATCTGTATCTGCTAATCTGAGGTAATTAGTCTACATTTACTACTGTGTAATTCCATACAAAGTGTGAATCTGCCTGGTTAGTTCCTGTCACATGACTCGGGGTTTGCTTGCGGCACTCTGAAATGTTTTGATTTTTTCAACTCGTTGTGCCTGGAAAACGTGAGCGTGACATAACACATGTGCATCCCTTCCAATTTGTGAGCTGAACCCATGTGTCTCCATTTTAAATGACAAAACTGAGTGCACAAAAGACACTATATGTGAAATCCTCTTTTGTTGACTCGCAATAGCAGACCTGTGTATAAGACTTGAGATATCACAGA
Organism: Danio aesculapii; assembly: GCF_903798145.1. Taxonomy (NCBI): domain Eukaryota; kingdom Metazoa; phylum Chordata; class Actinopteri; order Cypriniformes; family Danionidae; genus Danio; species Danio aesculapii. The sequence continues at coordinate 18,571,968 of NC_079445.1, forward strand.
TGCTTTGATGTCTTTGACAATTCAAATATGAGTTGAAAACACAGAGACAATTGGCTCCACAACCCATCAGGTGGGAATGCGGGAAAACTAGCTCCCCTCCTGTCCTCCATTTACATTTGAAACATCTCCCTAACACCCCTTGGTCACTCAGCCCCTTTTCACACTACTCACACAGAATGGTCATTTCAAAATATGAAGTCACTTTATCTATCATGTTTGAAATCATTTGAAATGTCTAAGTGCGATTGGTACAATGGCCTCGTTCCCTCAGAAATAGACATAATCAAAACAATAGATATATAACTTCAGGTATCTGTTGAACCACTGTGAAGGGTGTGCCTGTCCTATAGGCAGAAACTCTTCCACTAAATGCAAATGCCTTTCGTTATTCGACACACCCCTTTCCTCAAGGAAATTCTTGGATTGACTACATAAGGTAAAGTTTCTAAATGTTCAGGGCGATTCTGTTACCCAGATCAGCCCATAGTGTGGAACTTCATGTTCCATGTTAGGTATATTTTGACGTCAGGTATGCATGTTTTAATCTTGAATTTATATTTGAGAATTTGATGTCTTGTATTGATCGTTTATTAATTGACTGAATGAATTGGCATAATATACATTTACCTGACTAATAAATTGTTATGTTTTGAATTATTCAAAACATTTATTATTCTTAGAGCTCCGACTAACAACAATTAATTCAAGTATACTTAGACTGTAAAAGGCCAATAATGGGTTTTCAATTTAGAACAGCAAAGTATTGTTGTGACCAATCTAAATGTGGGTAGGCCTTCATCTCTAAACTTATAATACTATTTAAATCATATGGTGATTATGATATGATGAAATAGTTTTGCTTTAGTAGATAGCAGATCTATGGGGACCACACAACAAAAAATATTCTAAACTGAGTAAGTAGGGTTCTGCCTTTTTAGAATTGTGGTTAATGACCAAGACTGACATGCTTGTGCTTAAGAAAATGTATTCTCCACCAGTACAAGACTTAGGATGTTATAAGAATCCAAATGAACAAGAATAATATAAAATAACGAATCCAAGAGAATATTTAATCATAACTTAAAATAATATTAAGAGAAACAAAATAATCTTATCAGTGTTTTATAATTGGAGTCAGATAAAACCAGGATAAATATATTAATATTCTAAACCACCTCATACTAAAATTGGAGTCAGATATGAGTTAAATTTAAAGTAAATCAACATTGTGCACTGGAAAGACTGAACATGCAGTGAACCTTCATTAAATTAATTCTAATTATTAAATTAAATAAATGCTTTCCACGTAAAATGCTCAGGTCTGGTGTATATCATTGGAACGAACAACCAAATAAATATTACACACAAATCTGAAAAAGTCCTGCAAAGTCTTGATGGGACAGACATATTCAAAGAAGACTAATTATTGATGCATTTGGTGATTTGTTTTTTACATTATCTATATGAAGACACATGCAAATTCTGACACTGATTATGATATTTTAAAGCGGACCTGTTATGCCCCGTTGTAAAATAAGTTTCTGATGTCCCTAGAGTGTATTTGTGATGTATATGTGAAGTTTCAGCTCAAATACTCCACAAATAATGTTTTATAACTCTTTGAAATGGCTCCTTTTTGGCTTTGAACCTAATTGTGCCATTTTGGTTACTGCCGCTTTAAATTCAAATGAGATTGTGCTCTTTTTAAGAGAGGGCGGAGTTACAAATGCTACAAATAGGTCAGCATAGTGGCAGATTCAAAAACAAGAAAGAAAGAAAGAAAGAAAGAAAGAAAGAAAAGAAAAGTACATATATGTGTGTATATTTTTTATTTAATGTCATGTTAACAATTCAGAATATACAAGTATAATGCATACAATAAAAACCAGCAATAAAAAAAGGTTTTATTTATTTATTAAAGGTTTTAAGATTTTTTTTAACCTTAATATATTATTTAATTTTTAAAACCTTTTTTGGAAAAACTATAATGAATATCTTCAAGTGAGTTCATAAAATAGTTCTTACAATAGTTTTTACAAACATTAAATGTGGGTCAGTCCAATAAAATATGCTAAATAAAAAAACAACAACAAAAAACCCTCATAAATAAAGAATGAATATGAACTACAGAGTATATCAGTGAGCTTTTCAACACGTTTGTTTTTTCAGCTCATTTAGGAACTCTTGACCTCTAATATATATACATAATTACCAGTATTGTCAGTGTGGTCCTGTTCGGGAGATTAAATGCAGGTCGTTTCCATCCATATCATATTTATATAACAGAGCTTGTGCCCTGCAGTAACATTAAAACGGACAGCACAAAGTCACTCTCTTCATTAGAGTTCATGACGAGTTTTAAGTGAAGGGACAATCCAGTAATGACTGTATTAATATGTATGATCTTAAACGGTCAGGTAATAAACCCGTCACACCTCTTTAAACACACACACACACACGAAAAATAGCTCAAATAATGTCCACTTCCCCACGCTAATTGACACCCACGAGCGAACTAATTCTGATTTGCATAATTCATGAAAGCTTCCCTCATGGCGACGTACTGACCAGCAGTACATAAATATTTTAGCATGCCAAAAGGTCAGACTCGGGCTCTTTCGCTGAATCATTCATATTATGCAAAGTCCTTCCCCAATGTCAGTGTTGCTCCAGCTAATTATCACACTTTCTTTAATTACGACTTCTCTTTGTTTAGTTGTTGCTAATGCAAGGTGACCTTTAAGCGGGCACAGAAATGCCAGCAGCATCTCCAGTCGCTCTGACTGATGATGTTACTTTCCGTTTTGACGGGGAGAAGAGGTTACTTTTCTAACCGAGGTGTTTTTAATCAGCTCGCTGCTAATTACAGCTGAAGAGTGTCAAAAAGGTCACCAGAGTTTGCACTTTTTATATAGCAATAAAAGTGGATGTCATCGGTGGGCTCAGGTCTGGTCATGATTTCAATGGAGATTTAGGGTAACTGCATTGTAAATGCAGGATTCCACACAATTCATTCCTGTTGTCTCAAACCAGATTGATTAAGTTAACTTAAATTTAAGCAGATTAAACAATAAAGTTTTTCCAACGAATTGTCATTTTTTATTGTCATATATATATACATATATATATATATATATATATATATATATATATATATATATATATTCATTCATTCATTCATTTTCTTTTCAGCTTAGTCCCTTTATTAATCCAGGGTCACCACCAGCCACCAGCCACAACCCATCACTGGGAAACACATACACTACAGACAATTTAGCCTACCCAATTCACCTGTACTGCATGTCTTTGGACAGTGGGGGAAACCGGAGCACCCAGAGGAAACCCACGCGAACGCAGGGAGAACATGCAAACTCCACACAGAAACGCCAACTGAGCCAAGGCTTGAACCAGCGATCCAGCAACGTTCTTGCTGTGAGGCAACAGCACTACCTACTGCGCCACTGCTTCGAATGTGTGTGTATATATATATATATATATATATATATATATATATATATATATATATATATATATATATATATATATATATATATATATATATATATATATATATATATATATATATATATATATATATATATATATATATATATATATATATATATATATATATATATATATATATATATATATATATATATATATATATATATATATATATATATATACATTCGAAAAATGCAGCAACACCAAAGCAAAACGCTCCAAAAATGCCAATTTATTAAATGAAAAAGGTTTAACAAGGCGTGTAATGTTTCGAGCACACTGGCTCTTCATCAGACACTGTTCATCACAGTATATTGCTCTGTTTTATACACTTCTGGATCACATGATCTCATACATTATCTCACAACAAAAAATAGAAAAATATACATTTATAAAGTATACAAAATACAAAAACCAATCCTAATAATACATTACAAATAAAAAAAGACGTAATAAAATCTAAAGAAAAACAACAGAATATTGCCAAAAAACCTTTACCCAAAACAACTAGTTAAACATTAAAGAAAAGAATGAATATCAAACTCCTCATTTAAATAAGTAGTTTGAACAGACAGTAAAATATGTATTTTTTAATTGTGGGTGAATTTTGTTTTGTTGTAAAATAACAGATTTTTAGAGGAACAAAAGAAAAGGTTAAACATACAAAATTTAAATATTCACACTTTTTTTCCCTTTCCTTGACTTCCTTGATTGAGTTACTGGTGCTTCAGTATTCTGAAACCTAAATTGAATAAAAAAAAAAACAAATGTTTTTCTGGTGGGGATGTGGCCTGGAAAGTTTATTTTCTAATTTTAAATATGGTGTACTTTGATAAAATATATTTAAATTTATTCTATAATATATGTTTCAGAATATTTGAACAATTAGGTGTTATTATGTTGGTTATTGTTTTTTTTTTTTTAAATAAAGAAATGAATGCATATGTTCAGCAAAGATTCATTCAATTGATCAAAAGTGCTAAAACATACATTATGAATGTACATTATTATGTTCATTATACATAATAACTACATTATAAATACATGATAATTACATGGCTAAGTGGTTAGCGTGGTTGCCTTACAGCAAGAAGGTTGCTGGTTTGATTCCTGGCTGAGCCAGTTGATGTTTCTGTGTGGAGTTTGCATGTTCTCCCTGTGTTTGCGTGGGTTTCCTCCGGGTGTTTCCCCCACAGTCCAAAGACACACGATGTAGGATGAATTGGATAAACAAAAATGGCAGTAGTGTGTGTGTGGGGGTTTCATAACACTGAGGGTTGTATACTCTCAATGCTGGGTTGTGGCTGGAAGGGCTTGAGCAGGTAAAACCCATGCCAGAGTAATTGGTGGTTCATTCTGCTGTGGCGACCCCTGATAAATCAGGGACTAAGCTGAAGGAAAGTGAATTACTTTCACTTTTATTTTTAAAATTACTTTATAACTTTCTGTGTAACCTGTAAAAACACAATTTCCACTAAAATAATGTAATTTAATACATACTGGGGTGACTCGGTGGCGCAGTGGGTAGTGCCGTCGCCTTTGAGCCTCGGCTGGGTCAGTTGGCATTTCTGTGCGGAGTTTGCATGTTTGCAGTGTTGGGTTGTAGCTGGAAGGGTATCCGCTGCGTAAAACATATGCTGGATAAGTTGGCGGGTCATTCCGCTGTGGCGACCCCTGATTAATAAAGGGACTAAGCCGTGAAGAAAATGAATGAATGAATAAATACATACTGGTTATGTCTATTAATGAGAGTAATATATAATATTTACATTTATAGAAACAATATTTAGTAGCAAAATTTATTTTACACAGATATATTGGATCTATATTTAATTATTTTATACAAATAAGTTATTTTACAAACATATGGTACAGGTTTGTACAGGTATATTAATACTTACACAACATAATACATATGTTTGCAGAACACATATTTTGGAAAATTATTATAAATGTAACTTTAAATATGATTATTAAATATGTGTATTCTAAGTATAATTTGGTTAATTTAAATATTGAATTTAACTTATTAAAAGATGTATATTCCAGTATGCTTGTACATTTATTTATCAATTAATTTATGTCCTTTTTATTTAATATACATCATGATCTAAATAGCCACATATCCCTTTTAAACAAAATGTGAAGAAAAGAAATGTGACTGCAGGTCCGCTTGTGTCCACAGGGTGTCTCTGAAGCTCTATAAATAGCTGTAGAGAAAGAACCGCTCATGTGTCTGAATGAGAAGCAGTAATGGGTCATTTGTAAAGTTCTCCGCTGGAAACATGGACACTAATGGGAATGGATGGTCTGAATCTCACCCAAACGAGCCGAGCGCCGTTGACTGATGGTTGACACTGAAACCAGACACTATAACTAACAACCACTTTTTCTTGTCTTGCGTGTCCTGCCAGGCTTGTCCATGTTTGCAGGTAAATAGAGACAATAGCGTGCCTTTGTTCCTGTCTGCTGTAATAGGCCCTTATATAGCCAGCACCGAAGGCCAACAAAGTCCCAAAGCGTGTCGCATTTAATGAGTACACACACTTTCCTGCATGCCTACATGCGGTTTTCCACATTGGCTTCAGCCTCCATATAGTACAGTGTGTCAAAGTGAGCCAAAGGCCACCCGCTCTGACAACTCATTTGTGTTGTGGGAGCTGGGCTTTGGTTTCTGTCAGTCTTGGTCATTCTTTGAAAGATTAAACACACAAGTTCAAACGTCCATGCAACATTGTTGAAACCTGTGATGACATTTGACACGTCCAATTAAAAACAACAGCTAACCTGCAGCTGTTACAGTACCTGCTCTGAGTAATGGAGCAGTCTGCTGGAGCGCACGCTGTAGTATATATGTTATGCTAGAAAGCTTGTTAGTTCCATTTTGTCACTTCACATTTTCTTCTGTCGTTAACGATTGGGATATATTTGTTTGTAAGTGTGTGTGCTTTGATTTTAGATCCGGTGGAAACTATTAATGGAAAACAATATGCAATATAGCTAGTGGGATTAAAGAATTTTTGAATATTGCATTAGTGTTTGCTAGTATTATTAGTATGGTGGCGAAGCAGTGGCGCAGTAGGTAGTGCTGTCGCTTCACAGCAAGAAGGTCGCTGGTCCGAGCCTCGGCTGGGTCAGTTGGTGTTTCTGTGTGGAGTTTGCATGTTCTTCCTGCGTTTGTGTGGGTTTCCTCTGGGTGCTCTGTTTTTCCCCCACAGTCCAAAGACATGCGGGACAGGTGAATTGGGTAGGCTAAATTGTCCGTAGTGTATGAGTGTGAATGAGTGTATTTCCCAGACATGGGTTGGAGCTTGAAGGGCATCCGCTGCGTAAAACATATGCTGGATAAGTTGGCGGTTCATTCTGCTGTGGCGACCCCAGATTGATAAAGGGACTAAGCCGAAAAGAAAATGAATGAATGAGTATTAGTATGGTGTGATTAAATGAATTTAATGCTTTTATTCACCAAGGAGGCGTTAAATTGATTAAAAGTGGTATAAAAGATAACAAACTCTTTTTTTTACTGCAAATTCTCTTGAATTTTCTATCCATCAAAGAATCTTCGGAGGAAAGATTTATGATTTTCAACACTTAATAATAAGAAATGTTTCTTGAGCATATTGAAATGAATTTTGGATGATCATGTGACACTAAAGGCTGGAGTAAAGATGCTTCAGCCTTTTATCACAGGAATATTTAATTTAGCTAGTAGGAAGAAAGCATTTCTGAATATTGCATTAATATTTGTCTGATTTGAATGTTTTATTATTTACTAATTCATTGTTTTGCCTTATTTTAGAATTAGTGTTATAGCAGCGGCTCCCAAACTGGGGTGCGCAGTCTGACCACCAGGGGTGCGGGAGAGAAAGTTTGTAATGGCGGAAAATTTTATCTTTTATTATTTTTATGCGTTTATCTTCGGTAAATTTTACATCATATTTTTGAGGGAAAATAAATTCATTAAGAGAGAGAGAGAGAGAGAGAGAGAGAGAGAGAGAGAAAGACATAGCAAATTGTAATTTACTACCTATGCATACTCATCTCGCCGTTTCACGTCTGCGTCACAATAGCCCTGCCCTTTCACATTAGATGCTAAGTGATAGTACATTCATAATTTTTTTCCCCGCTTACTATATTCATCAAAATGGACACCTGGTTAAAAACTGCCACTTAAAAGAAATCAAGTGACAGTAGAGATGAACCATCAACATTGGCCTCTTCTCTGGAGATGTGCAGCGTGCAGGTGAAGAGGCGCAGGCGGAAACAGAGAAATCCAGCAGAGATGTACTGATGGAGAGAATTAGGCCTATGCCTGAGACTGAGAAAATGTCAAGTAAGAAATGCAAATAAAGCAACAGTTACATTGGTTTTGGGTTTACATGGATTGGAGATACAGAAAATCCAAATCTGCAATGTGCAGTTTGTGATGAGGTTTTAGGTAATAGCAGTCTTAAGCCCTCATATATGGTCCAGCACTTATAAACAACACACAGCCACTTACAAGACATGATTGTAAGTTTTTCTTCAAGGAAAATTGGAGGAACTGCAGGATAAAAGGGAGGCACAAAGGAGCAGTAGCTTTCATCCGAAAATTTGCACCATCGGTTTCCTGGGTACACTGCTGCATCCACCAAGATGCTCTAGTGATAAAAAACACGCCAGATGAACTTTTGTCTTTACTTAATGACATTGTGAAAATTGTCAACTTTATAAAAGCTTGTTTTAATCTCGTATACAGAAAATATCTGTATTTAGTTATTGTAGTTAAAATGTGGAGTTTAATCGAAGAAAGGGGTGCTTGACAGGTGTCAAATACTAGAAAGGGGTGCACACAGCAAAACATTTTGGAACCACTGTGTTATGGTATTGCATGACCAAAGAAGTTCATTGTTTTGTTCAACTACGATTATTTAAATCATTCAAAAAAAAAAAAAAAAGAAAAGTAAAAAGCTATCTTTTCATCAAAAGATCCTGGAAAGAAAGAAACATTATAATTTGGACAAAAACTGTTCAGCAATGGAAATAATAAGAAATGTTTCTCGAGCATATTTTAATTGGTGCCTCCAGGATTTCCAGGACTTCAATGGCTCTTGAGATAAAAAAAACACAGAAAAATGCAAGAAGTGTAGGAAATAAAACCAGAACTTTTGACAAATATAATTTTTGGATGCAAATATAAAGAAAATGTCCCTGCAAAATCCTGTAAGGACTGTTAAATGGTGCTTCCTGAAGGATCGTGTAACATATAGTGTGTGAAAGTGAGTCACCTGCAGCCAAAGGCCAAACACTCTGAGACCGCATTTCTGTCTTTCTCTAACCAAAACTCTGAGACTGTTACTGTAGACCCGCTCTTACCACATTCGGCCTGTCTCAAATGCCATGAGAAAAATCCATGAGACCACAGAAAAGTGGCCCGATTGGGACAGGGCCATCATTTGACTTAGTGAATCGTGAACTGCAGTCTTGCTCTGACTGGATCATTTGAATCAGTGAGTCATTAAGAGGAGCCTCGCTATATCAGTATTCCTAAATAAAATGACTCTGATGAACTTGTAAAAATGTAATAAAAATAATAGTCACCTTTATTTTAATGTACAATTTACATCATTAACTTTTAGCTCAATAAACTATTAGCTGCTTATTATTAGCTAGTAATATAGTTGTTATGCTTAGGTATTGGGTAGGATTAGGGATGTAGAATAAGATAATACTTAAAGTGTTAATAAACAGTTCATATATTGATGATAGGCAGGTAATAAGCAAGTAGTAAATGGTGTGAATTGTAACTGAAATAGCAGTATTTTCAAAATAGTTTGTTAATTAATTATATAACAATTAATTAGGGCTATTGATCAAAATTATATATATATATATATATTTCCCAAGAAAAAGTCAGAATTTAAGACAATTGCATTATTGTGGCAGATTTTTGGTGGTTTAAAAATATTTTGAAGTCCGCTCATCTGTCATCACTTTCTGTAAATAATTTTATAAGTAAAAGATTTTACATATAGAATTAACACAGGCTCATACTTCAAATTTTCTTGACAATGATATTGGCTGCCAATAAGCCTGACAGGCTTTATTCTGTAATGCACTTTATCGCTTGTTACTTCCAGTAACAAGTATGAATTTGGATTTTAATAAGGTGTTAGCAACTAACATTAATTAATGAAAACCTCATTGTGTGATAAATTGTTTATTTATTTAGTTGCACTTTGATCTATAAGTTAAAGATTTTAGATAAGCTTGTTAAGTAAGCGATAAAATAAGATACAGAATAAAGCCCGACTGGCTAATTGGCAGCCAATCTGATGGTTAATTTAATTTGAAATATGAGTCTGTGTTATTCAGCGGTTGCTATCTCAGAAAAACATACCCTGTAATGTCACGACTGACCAATCAGAATCAAGTATTCCAGACAGCCGTGTAATAACTTTAGTGAATGCACTGTAAATAAACATGAACTAACAATGAACAACTTTATTCATTCATTCATTCATTCATTCATTCATTTATTCTCCTTCAGCTTAGTCCTTTATTTTTCAGGAGTCACCACAGCAGAATAAACCGCCAACTGTTCCAGCATATGTTTTACGCAGCAGATGCCCAACCCAGTGCTGAGAAACACCCATAAACTCTCTTATTCACACATGCACTCTTATACTATGGTCAATTTAGTTTATTAAATTCACTTATTGTGCATGTGTTTGGACTGTGGGGGAAACTGGTGCACCCGGAGGAAACCCACGCGAACACAGGGAGAACTTGCAAACTCCTCACAGAAATGCCCAACCAGCGACCTTCTTGCTGTGAGGCAACCGTGCTAACCACTGAGCCACTGTGCCGCCCGTGAACAATTGTTGATTGTTTGTTCATGTTAGTAAATACATTAATTAACATTGACTATTGTTATTTATAACACTTTATCTTAATGTAGTGTAAACGAACAAATCAGCCTAAATGAACACATTACACTGACAGCCCTTCCCTTAGTGCATAATTTTTCCACTTATTGTCGTCGCAATCAACCAAGTTGTCTCAAACTGAGTCACAAAATGCCTGCCCTTTTGGTGCTGACACGCCAGTCAGCTATTGACAGCAGAAAGACATGCTTCTTGATAAATCGCACAAAGGCTCACCCGCCTCGCGCTGTCAGAATATATCAATCGCCTGGCTGCCCCATCAGCTCAAGGTAATGGCGTTTAGCTCGACACCCAGATGCGTCCGCCACAGGGATAGAGACAGTTAGCCATGCTTGAAATCTTATTTGATTTCAGCCTGATCTGAGATTTATTACTCGGAGACCATCATAACAGCGCTTTAAAATCCAGAACAAGATGGCTATGGTGGAACGGCGAGTGGTTAATTCCAGCGTCGCGGTCCTGGAGGAGAAGCCACGCAGAAATCGCACGATTATCCCCGGAGTCTGCTCACTGTGCTTAATGGCGCGGCTGAGAATTTTACAAATGACTTCTGCTGCCAAGTGTGTAAAAAGAGGCCGATGCAGAAAAAAAAGCTTATTCAGATGCATTTAAGCTGCTCGTACAGCACAGATTTTGCATGCCTGCTCAGTCATTATTAGCTTAAAGTGCCTCTGTTATGCTTTTTTTTCGGATGTAGTGTGTAATGAAGCTGTTTGCGGATGTAAGAAGGATCAAAGTTTCAAAAAGTACACAGTAGATGGAGTTATTGTTTCTCAAGAGAATAAATCAATGCCTTAAACCAGCTGTCAGTAATACTTCAGTTGTTCTTATTTTTTTGTATATATTTGCTAAAGGCCAGTCTGTAGTTGAAGTCCAGATGTAGTCCAGTCAACAGCAACTTTTTTGACCCTTAAACAAGGATTTGTGTTGTTAACAAGTCCAAAATGTTGGACTTGTGTCTGAATGTATGAATATTCATACTTCTATACTATATGATAGGCTAAAAACAGCATATGAGCATGAGTAGTATGTCAGTGTTAATTTATAGGCAGTTTATAGTAAAACAAATTAAGTGAAAAGAACCAAAATGATTTATTGCTTCCATTGAGATTCTTAAGCTAGCACCTGATGCATACTTTACTAAAGACGTGAAGTGGTGCTTTATTTTATACACCCATTTTAACTTGTGTATATTAATTATCTTACCAATGAGGCATGGGACAATTCTTGATGTTGCAGTAACTTGGGTAACAAGGCTACGAAATGCAGTCCTGGTAGTGCTTTTCTAGTGCCGTATCTGGTCTGTATTTTTTATTTAATTCTGCATGTGCACCTGTGTACCAGTTATTTGCACCCCTGGATATTATAATACTAAAACCAGTGGGAAACAACCAATTATTGGTTGATCTCTTTTTCATACTAAACACATTTGTATAGTTATATCTACTATATAGAGCTATATATAGTACTTTTTAATTGTCATGATGTAAGTTCAAACCAAACCAACGGTCATTGGCTCATTACTGATACGTACCCTTGTATACATCTCTGGACAGCGCAAAATACGTCCTTTTTTGCAAATCCACCAGAGGTTGCTGTGAACACTTTTTCATATTCGCACCTGCTGTTCTCGCTTGAATCCACCAGAGGCCGCTGTTGACTGACTAACTTACTGACTGACTGACCGATCCCCCACCCACCCTTTTCCCAAAACCCAACTGATAGTGTTTTCAAAAGCAATCCAGAAAAAGAGAAGCCCTCACGGCCGCCTGATTTTAACCACATTCTCACCCTGTTATTTACTTGTTTATTTTATTTCTTGACTTTTATTTTTGATTTACCTGCTTTTTGCAACCCTTCCTTGTTGGACTTGAACCCTGTCGTTGT
>NC_079445.1:18589287-18656787 GCF_903798145.1 Danio aesculapii
TGACTTAAAAACAAATCAACAGTTTTTTAAAAGTTTTATGTGAGATTAAGAAAAAGCTTAAAAAGTCATTATTTTACTAATTAATTAACTAATTAATTAATTAATTCATTCATTCATTTATTAGTTCAGTCAAAATATAGTAACTATAAAGATAATATAATTTTCACAGGTTTTAGTACAATAACAAGAAAATTTAGATTTAATTTAATTTGTAAATAATTTGGGATTTGTAATAATTTTTAAAGCATTCATTCATTCATTCATTCATTCATTCATTCATTCATTCATTCATTCATTCATTCATTTATTCACATATTTACAATTACAAAATCAATTGACTTGCTTGAGTATAAACATTTGTAATTTGCGTTCATTTTATGATTTATGATGGCAATCAACTGCTGCTTAAACCTTATTTAAGACTAATTATTTAAACAACTTAACAACTTAATTAAAATAGTTATTAAAATATAATATAATATAATATAATATAATATAATATAATATAATATAATATAATATAATATAATATAATATAATATAATAATAGTCTAAAAACATGTGGTATAGGTAAATTTGGTAAGCTAAATTGTCCATAGTGTATGTGTGTGAATGAGTGTGCATGGAAGTTTCCCAGTGATAGGTTGCAGCTGGAAGGGCATCCGTTGCGTAAAACATATGCTGGATAAATTGGCGGTTCATTCCGCTGTGGTGACCCCAGATTAATAAAGGGATTAAGCCAAAATGGGAATATCACTATATTGCCAAATGACACTATATTGACAAAACTGTGTCTGCTGAACCACATGATATATTTTTATCTTTTTAGGTGAGTAATTTAGATTTCAAATAGACAGGATATTTATAAACATATCTTCTGTTTGAACATGTGTTTAGATCATTTTGATGATGGGACTTTTAGTGTATCAGTAGCTGTTCATGGTCACATGCTTTTCAAAGAGCACCCTACTGATAGACACTTAAAGGTGGAAAGATGATTTTCAATTATTAAGCAATAGTCTTTTAGCCATCATGCCACCATGCCTTACATTATAGACTCTTGCATTGTTTGAGGGAGAGAAGATGTGCTTTGTGAGAAGTTCGGCATCTGGTAGAAAAGGTCTGCTATAAGCCTTGAAGTACAGTCAAATATGTTTGTCCAGAATCTGTTCAGTAAGGGACAGAGCACTGCTTTTCTTTCTAAAGTATTGGTCAGTTTGTCTGCTTGACAATCCCATTTTTGCACATCGGCAATACAACAGAAGTGAGATAAAGAAACTGAGAAATGTTTCCGTTTTAGTTCATTCAGATGTTGTCAAACGTTTCATTTGGGAACCATCACTGAAGTTGAAAATGTTAATAAAGTGCAGCATGTCACAGAATATTGCAATATATTTAAAATCGCAATAATATTGTATGGTGACAGACATTGTGATAAAATCATATTGTGGAGACTTGTGATTACTTAAATGGTGCAAACTAGAATTACCTTATTTATTAAACGAAAAAGTCATTTGCTCTTAAACTATGGCAACTAAAACAATAATTAAGATAAATCACACTCTTTGTTGATGGCTCTTTTGTATATGACTATTGTATATACAGTTTTGTATATATTACTGTATGCATTTACGCCATTAAGTCATTTGGAGCATTTTGAGTATGGCACAGCTTTATCAAAATAAAAATATAAAGTTCAAATTTTATAAAACAAGATCTAAACCTTTCTTTTTCCATTACACTCTCCAGAATCTCAAGCTTTCAAATGCAAAAACAAGCTATTTCTGAATGTCCCCTGATTCAGTTGTATAATGAATTTTGTCTGTCATTGTCCCTGGAGAAGAAAGTGACTCACCTCGAATCCCCATCACCTGTTTTCTCTCCCTGATGACAGCAGAACAGATGGTTATGCCACATATAAATATATATCAGTAAACACAGAGTGACTAGTTACTTTTGTATTCAAGCAATGCTAATGGTGTTTGATAACTTCATCCAAGATTTGAATAATTTGGATATGTTATTTCCCACAGCCACCTGTTATGAGCATATCATAATGTATTTTATTATTTCATATCAAATAAGACAATGAAACACACACACACACACCTCACTGCAGAGAAGCCTGTGTTTCCTGGAGAGAAATCTTGCTTGTAATTGAGCACTCATGTTAGACTGGCTGTAAAAAAAAAGAAAATCCCCCCGAACAGAAGAATAGAGCTCTGTTTTCATTATGTATGTGCTGCTAGTGGAAGTATAGGAGAGACTTGGACCTGGCAGGCCTTTAGCTGCTTGTTAGATGCTGCCACTCTCATTAAATATGTATGCTTCTTATTTTATTAGCTGGGTTATTAATGCATAAGGTTAAATTATTGAGAAAAATCTTTAAATAACTGTTTATTTACATCTATATTGACAAATCAGGTTTGCTTTTCATCTTTTGATCTCTCGCTCTTTTGAGTCGCTAGCTGAAAGAACAGACTCACATGCTAATGTTGCCATTTCTCTGAGAAATAGATAGCAGTATGTGTTGCTGTTTTTTGTCTGCGCAAAATAATAATAATAAAATACTACTAGTACTACAACTAATAATAATAAAAAAAAATTATATATGTACTTTTGGGATTTGGGAGACACTTATCCAAAAGAATTTATATTTACTGTATTTCATTTATTAAATTTTTGTAATGTGAAATATAAACTCTACATTATTACATATAAACTCTGAATTGCCAGATATAAACATATTTTCAAAATGTAATTATGGAATTATGAAATATAAGCTCAGAATTATGCAATATATACTCTCCTGTTTTGTAAAACTCTACTGAATTGTTAATATATACTAAATTTTAGGATATAGACTGACTTGCAAATGTAAATTGAATTACCAAATGTAAATTCAGAATTGCAAATGTAATATTGAAATATAATCTCGTACCTGTTATATATATAAACGTTGAATTATTAGATATAAACTCTTTAGAAAATTATAGAAATAAGTTGCGAGTTGCAAACTTTGAATCCCAAATATTAACTGAATTATGAGATATAAATCCAGAATTATGAGATATTAACTCAGGATTTCAAATATATATGAATTTTGAGATTTACTACTTGATTTGTGAAATAAACTCACTCATCCTTTGCCTCATTCCCTTTATTTTTTAGTTTTCATGCTATTGGAATGAACTGCCAGATATAAAATGTAGTAAAATAAAAACTCTGATTAGCAAATATAAATTAAATATCCATATATAAACTCAGAATTAGAAATATAAGCTGAACTTTGAGAAATAAACTCAGATATAAATTGTAAAATATAGGCTAAAAATGATAAAAATTGAACTGCAAATATAAGCTGCATTAACTTATAAACTCTGAAAATTTGAACTCTGAATTTCAAGATATAAACTCAGAAAAATAACATTTAAAATCAGAATTGGAGAGATAAATTCACTATACATGACAAATTTTGAACTGCGAGATATATTCTCTGAATTGCAAGCGATTTGTTTTTCATCTAATATTTATTAACTGATTTTTCCCGATCTCTTTTCTGCAGCTTCGTACCAGGTAAAGCAGGGCACCTGTGAGGTGGTTGCCATCCACCGCTGCTGCAATAAGAACAAGATTGAGGAGCGTTCACAGACCGTCAAGTGCTCCTGTTTCCCTGGTCAGGTGGCCGGTACCACACGTGCACAGCCATCTTGTGTGGAGGGTAAGAGCTCTTCATATAATTCTGCATTTTCCATTTCCATTTTATATAATAAATATATGGAGAATTCAAAGCAAGTATTAAGTTGTACGAAATGGTGGCACGGTAGCTCAGTGGTTAGCACTGTCACCTCAGAGCAAAAAAATCACTGGTTCGAGCCCCGGCCGGTCAGTTGGCATTTTTGTGTAGATGTTTGCATGTTCTCCCTGCGTGGGTTTCCTCCGGGTGCTCCAGTTTCCCCCACAGTGCAAAGACATGTGGCATAGATGAATTGGGTAAACAAAATTGGCTGTAGTGTTTGAGTATGAGTGTGTGAATGTGAGAGTGTATGGGTGTTTCCCAGAAATGGGTTGTGGTTGGAAGGGCATCCGCTGCATAAAACATGCCAGAATATTTGGCGGTTCAATCTGCTGTGGCGACCCCTGATGAATAAAGGACTAAGCTGAAGGAAAATGAATGAATGAATGAAATATACAAACATAATAGGTCTAAAGCAGAATAATACACAAGACATAAGAAGTCACAGTAATACATAAATATACTAGACACTCTCAGAAATAAAGTTACTGGAGCAGTACATTTTTAAAAAGTTCATATTATGGTACATATTAATACCGAGAAAGTGTACCACTCGAAATTTTTAGGTACTAATATGTGCTCTTAAGGTCTTTTTGAAAAGTGACAGCCTCATAGTGGTAATTAATAAACATTTCCACAGCAATAAAAAAGGTAACTGCATCTTGTTTTCTCAAAGTTGTGAGTTTACATGTTGCTATTTAGATTTTGCTACTCAAATCAGAACTGTGATATAAACTTGAAATTATGTAAATAAAGTTGAAATCTTGAGTGAAAAAAACAGAGGATACTAAATAAACAAGCATTGCAAGAGGTAAATTCTAAATTGTGAGATATAATTTCAGAATTGTAAGATGTGGTCCCTAAATCGTGAGATATAAATTCTAAATTGTTAGGTATCAACCTAAACTATACTCGAGCTAAATTCTGATAATTACATTTAGAATTGCAAATATACTCTGAATATTGAGAAATAAACTGCAAATAAACTGCAGGAAATAAACTCAGAAAAGTAACTTGTCAGAATGGGAATTTGAGAACAAAGCTCAGGGATTTTTGAAATATAAATTTAGAATTACAAAAATAAACAAGATTTTTTAGATCTAAACTCTATATTGCATAATTGTAAACTGATTTAAATTAAGAATTCAGACTTATTTTAGGCGACGAGGTGACGCAGTAGGCTCATACATTGTAGTGCTGTCGCCTCACAACAAGAAGTTCGCTGGTTCGAGCCTCGGCTGGGTCATGTTGCATTGCTGCTGGAAGGGCATCCGCTGCATAAAACATATGCTGGATAAGTTGGTGGTTCATTCCGCTGTGACGACCCCAGATTAATAAAGGGACTAAGCCGAAAAGAAAATGAATGAATGAATAATTTATTTTAGCGCAATATGGTACGAGCTAGTGTTTTTCCCATACTAATAAACTTCCGGTGACCTGTTATTGTGAGTATTTTTTTCCATCTTATACGGTTCCTTTTACAACATCGATGTTGTAATGTAATTCGAATACAATCAGTTAAACAGATTTTGACATTCATTTAGTTGCTCAAGTGTAAAACGAGACAAAAAGCCGTTTGCACGCACGCGCCCATCAGAATCGCCAGGCTAGCGCAGAAGCTCCATTGAATAGGGGTAAAATAAATGCTCATATTATAGGGACATGGCCGGAAAAATGTCATTTAATGCAGTGCTTCTTGTAAAATCTGAGACCCACTTTATATCGGATATCACACAGCCAGTGGAGATCGCTGATTTTTAAAGAAAACAGACCTTAAACGCCCCGATTTTGCATTGGCATACACTTCACCGGAAACGATTAACCCAGGTTACTGGCAAATTAAAAGTCCTATTAGCATGCTTCGGCATATATCCTATTCTGAGGAAAATTTAGTTTTACATAATAAAAGTCTAAATTGTGATAAAAAGCAAAAAGTCACAATTAACATATACAGAAGGTGCTAAAATACTATGAGGATGTGCAAAATAGTAAAGTGTGTTGTTATACAGTCCAGTTTAGTAATTCTGTACAGTAGCATCAAGAATAATATTTATTTTCAGTACGTTTTCTACTTGGTAGATATAGACTTTCTACATCAAAAATTTGTTTAATGCAATGTGTTACTTTCCCTTTCCATGTAATTAAATGTGATTCTAATAGAGCAAGAATTGCTACTATTATTATATGTGTGTGGTCAGTATGAGGATGATCAGGGTGACCTATTTACACACAATCACCACAGACACATCACCATTTATACCTGGTGTCAACACGTGTCTCCTGGGGCCAATTGTAAAAATTAGATGTATTTTGAAATAATAGCTGTTATCTGTAACGGATGTGACTTCATTGTCCTCCGCTCCATCTCTTCTCTATTACCTAAAGGGTTTGAGACAAGAGAGTGTAGTTTGGGTG
Source organism: Danio aesculapii (assembly GCF_903798145.1). Taxonomy (NCBI): domain Eukaryota; kingdom Metazoa; phylum Chordata; class Actinopteri; order Cypriniformes; family Danionidae; genus Danio; species Danio aesculapii. The sequence continues at coordinate 18,595,499 of NC_079445.1, forward strand.
ATGAAGGAGCTTTAAATGTGTCCCTTCGGTCATACTGTACGCTTTTTAGTTATGAAGGCAAGAGGGCGAAGGCTGGCAGCCATTTTTCTTTTTTGTCTTCTTTGACATGCGAGACAAAAGACCCCAGCAGAAAGTAGGGAGAGCGGCATCAGGGGAGGTTTTCCATGTTATGACTTTCATGGCCCTCTTTGACTATAGTTCATGCAATGACAAAAATGGCTCCTGTGCACATGTTGTATTTTCTTCAGAAGCGAGGCTGCAGGATTGGGTTATAGAGGCACAGAGAGTCTGATGTAATCCAGAGAAAGACAACCGAAAGCTATGAAAAAGGATAGAATAGACACAAGGAGAAATTAATTATTCTTTACTGATAATGGCTGATTGTGTGTTTATACTGTAAAATAGCTAAACGGATTCCTGCATTATTAATGCAATATAAATAATACAAATCTGATATAATATATAACAATCGAATTTATAAATTATGATAGAATACTGGGGATTGTATAAAATATTATTATTATTATAACTATAAATGACAGCACGGTGGCGCGGTGGGTAGCACAATTGCCTTACAGCAAGAAGGTCGCTAGTTCGAGCCCTGTTTGCGTCAGTTGGTGTTTTTGTGGAGTTTGCATGTTCTCCCTGTGTTTGCGTGGGTTTCCTCTGGATGCTCCGGTTTCCCCCACAGTCCAAAGACATGCAGTACAGGTGAATTAAATAAGCTAAATTGGCCGTAGTGTATGTGCAAGAGTGTATGGGTGTTTCCCAGTGTTGAAAAGGGCATCCGCTGTGTTAAACATATGCTGTTTGTGAAAGACATGTGAAAGTTGAAAAGAAAATGATCAAAGAATGATTATTATAAATGCAATATAAATAAATCATTATTTACATATACAGTAACATAATACAAAATAACAGTCCAAAGACATGCGGTACAGGTAAATTGGGTAGGCTAAATTGTCCGTAGTGTATGAGTGTGAATGTTTCCCAGAGATGGGTTGCAGCTGGAAAGGCATCCGCTGCGTAAAAAACATATGCTGGATAAGTTGGCGGTTCATTCCGCTGTGGCGACCCCAGATTAATAAAAGGACTAAGCCAAAAAGAAAATGAATGAATGAATAAAAATAACATTTATTATATAATAGAAATAATATTATAGCTAACTGAAAAAATCATCTAATTGCCTGTCTAATCAATTTAATTAAGACTTTAAATGAAAAACAAATTAAATAAAACTTAATTAGTAAGTACTATTAAAGTATATAGTCATAAAAATGAAAACATAATAATTTTTTACAAAATTTACATTGTATTTACAGTAAATACAGAAATTAAAAGAACATTTATTAGAATACGGTAAGTCATTACTGTAATCTTTAAGATCACTTTCAATCAATTTAATGTTAAAATAATACATGAATAAATAAATAAAGAAATAAATCAACCCAGGCTTATTCTGAAAACGTACCCTTGTATACATTTCTGGAGAACGCCAAATACGACCCGGGAGGTATGTTTTTTTGCAGTTTTTGTTTCCACGAATCCACCAGAGGCCGCTGTTTATGCTTTTTGAGATCTCAACTTTTTCTTGCGAGTGTCATTTGCACCTACCCTTCTTGCATAAATTCGCAAGAGGTTGCTGTCGACCGACTGAATGACTGACTGACCCACCCACCTACTTCGCTAAACTCAACCGACTGTGTTTCTAAAAAAAATCCAGAAAAAGAAAATCCCCCTGATTTTTACCACATTTTCAGATATTACCACACTCTCACCCTGTTATTTACTTGTTTTGGCTTTTGTCTTACCTACTTTCTGGAACCGTTCTTCACCGGACTCGAACCCCATCGTCATGGTCAACTCCTGTCTGCGTATTAAGTCCACCGACGAACGCAGCCAGCTACTGAACAAACTGGTAACAGTGGGAAAGCCATCCACGGAAAGGTAAAAGACTTGGTTTTAAGATGAAATGCAGCCATATGTACTTCTGGCTACATAATTCGCAATCTCCAGAAATGTATATAGCGCTACGTTTTCAGAATGAGCCCTGTATGAAATAAACAAACAAACAAAAAAACAAACAAGCAAATAAATAAAGATTAACACTACGGAATGAGTTAGAACATTTACTGTAGCTGAAGGAAGAATATAAATAGTACAACAGAAGTTTATAAAACTGTACATTATGACCAGATGAATATATTTGTGCATGTGGGTGCAACAAACTGCAGTTGTTCATTTAAAAGCAGTCTAGAAAGAGAGCATGTGTGAGCTCACATCAGAGGTCATGTTGGCTTTGTGCTAATATATGAGAGAGTCAGTGGACTGACCTGTGTTTTCAGCAGTGAAGGAGAGAGAGAGGTGTGGGTCATTCTCCTCTACCAGCACTGCTGGATCTCCAGATCCCTCTGGCCATCAGTCTCGGTTTGTCCCTCAGGACCACACGGCCTTCTGGACGAGGTCACAGATGAACATATTCTTTGCTTCTGAAGCTGTATAAATATCTAATACCCCGTGCAGAGCTGGCGAATAGATAACCAGTAGTAGTGACTTACTTTATTTTTCAGTAGCTTAGCAATTGTGTTCCTTTTTCAGAAACAGGTTATTTTTCTCCCCAAGAAGCAGTGGTAGAGCATGATAAATGCTTTGTGTCATTATATACAGTATGACATCACTTCAGTGCTATAGTTCCCATGTGTGGGAAAGCAAAAATGGGAAACAGTATGGTTTCCAGAATAACAATAAAGACCCGTTCAGACTACAACAGTAAATGTCACATTATACGATTTTGTTTTCTTAATGTTTCATGCTTACCACATTTGACAGAGTACATGTACATGTTGCTTTGCAAACTGTCATATACAGTGTTGGGGAAAGTATTGCATTACAATATTGAGTTACTCACCCCAAAAAGTAACTAATTGTGTTACTTTTAATGGAAAGTAATGCGTGATATTACTGTTTAGTTTTTTTTTTGCGCTACTTTTTCTTAGCTGGTTGAGGTTTGATCTCTTTCAGAACTTGCAGGTGTTGTTTCACCTTTTTTTATAGAGAAGCTCTGCATTTAACAGCCACCTATATAACCTACACTTTCATTTTCCTTTAAAAAATGTAGGAGAAAATGATATTTTGAGAACTTTCTGAGCCCAGAGCTATACATGCTGTATATACAGATTAATGAAAGCATGTAAAATAATGTGTTTGCTACTTTTGAATGTTTTGTGTTATTAGTTAAGTAAATTCACTTGCGTTTGAGATAAAGATTGCAATAAAGCCAAAGAGTATCAGCATGAAATAATCAACCCAGGCTCATTCTGAAAACGTACCTCCACGGACGTTTCTGGAGACCGTGAAATACATCCCGGCGGCACGTTTTTCTGCAGTTTTTGTTTTCGTGAATCCGCCAGAGGTCGCTGTGTACGCTTTTAGAGATCTCAAATTTCCCTCGCGAGTGCCATTCGCGTAAACCCAACAGACGCCGCTGTCGACTCACTTTTTGACAGACTTTCTGACTGACTGAATGAACGATCGGCTGATCCACCCTCCCCCTTCTCTAAACCCAACCAATTTTATAGATTGACGCACCCACCCACTTCCCTAAACCCAACCAACACGTATAAAAAGCAATCCAAAAAAATAAAAGCCCTCGTCTGATTTTTTTTTTACCACGTTTTCAGATTTTACCACATTCTCACCCTGCTATTCACTTGTTTGTTTTATATTTTGGATTCTGTTTTTGTCTTGCCTGCTTTTTCTGGAACCGCTCTTCACCGGACTCGAAGCCTTGTCTTCGTGGTCAACTCCTCTCTGCATTTCAAATCCGCCGATGTTCGTGGTGCACTAACAGGACAAACTGGTTGCAGCTGGAATGCTGTCCATACGCAGGTAAGCGGTCAGCTGTTAAACGCGAAAAGGAACGGCGTCACACTGCCCCTTAGCGTTTGTTTAAAAAAATGAAATGCTGCCATATGTACCTCCGCCTACGTAATTTGCTGTCTCCAGAAACGTCCGCAGGGCTACGTTTTCACAATGAGCCTGTGTTGGAAATAATTTATATTATGGCAAAAACAGATTTTAACAAATGTGTAAACCGTTTCCCAAAAGAGAAAAAAATCTTACTATATCATAAAACGTAGTCTCTTCTACAGTAACGTTAGACAGTGGCTGCACCTCCTCAACAATAAAAGCAATAACCATTTTTTTTCAGTTTAGTCAAATTAATTGTTTTACCTGGAGGTGGTAAACTGATGTCTATCATTGCTGAAGGTGGGGTGCGGGTGTAGTGCTTTGCATCCAGTTTTTTTTTTTCGATGTTGTTTGTTTTTGCAGTTGTCAAGAGTTTTTGTTACACATAATCTACACTTAAAGGTGCAGTAGGTGATTGTCTTCAGAAACATTTGTTATTGTGCTGGTTGAAAGTCTCTTCACATCAATGGTAATGATTAAAGTTAATGATCTAAATGTATTTATACGTATTTTTATATTCTGGGTAAGACATAAGACTAACAAATGTTCATCCAAGTAAATATTGTAAGGCTGATAATTCCCATCATTTTGATAAGTAGCCCAAACTGTCTGTCAAGAAATGTAGATTTAAACACCTGTGCACTCGTTCACACAGATCTGCCGATTCACGTTCACACAAGCCACTGTCACATTTCACGTTGTCGTGAAATGATTTGCGTCCTCAGTAAGTACTAACATACTGGATACCCCCTCTGACTCAAAATAAACCCACATCAGTTAGTAGAAAAGTACACTGACACATCTGCTGTGAAAAAACAGACCTGATGATGATGATGAGTGCGAGCCGACTGTCTGTTTTTTCACAGCACGTTTTCTCATTGAGTGTGTGATTCAACCTAAGGTAATTTTGATTTCCGCAATATATTTTGGAAAATCCAATTAAGCAAGGTAAAAAGTAAGTCGCGTTACATTTTTTTAAATGTAACTCCAAAAATATTACTTATTTTTAAAAGTAATGTGTTATATTACTCGTTACTTTGGAAAAGTAATATTATTATTTAATAACGTATTACCCCTAACACTCATATACACACTCACCGGCCACTTTATTAGGTACACATTACTAGTACCGGGTTGGACCCCCTTTTGCCTTCAGAACTGCCTTAATTTTTCATGGTGTAGATTCAACAAGGTACTGGAAATATTCCTCAGAGATTTTGGTCCATATTGACATAAGAGCAGTGAACTCATTGTCATGTTCAAGAAATCAGTCTGAGAGGATTCATGCTTTATGACATGGTGTGTTACCTGCTGGAAGTAGCCATCAGAAGATGAGTACACTGTGGTCATAAAGGGATGGACTGGGTCAGCAATAATACTCAGGTAGGCTGTGGTGTTGACACGATGCTCAATTGGTACTAATGGGCCCAAAGTGTGTCAATAAAATATCCCCCACACCATTACACCACCACCACCAGCCTGAACTGTTGATACAAGGCAGGATGGATCCATGCTTTCTCGTTGTTGATGCCAAATTCTGATTCTACCATCCGAATGTCGCAGCAGAAATCGAGACTCATCAGACCAGGCAATGTTTAGTGGTGCCGAAACCACAGTGGATGTTATGAAGTTTTCTCAATCACTCCCATAATGCACAGCAATGACAAGACTTCACGCCGAATTAATTTGAAATAAAATATCATTTAATTAAAGTAACGTTTGTATAGACTACATGACAGAAATCGAAAGTCTTTGTAAGACAGCTCTCGCTAAGTGTTAAATAACTATCACAGGGTCTGACCAAGAAGTCGAAAAGCGAATCCGTCTGAGGGATTTATCCATTGACATTATAAACACAAACAAAAACGGTATCCCTTCCGGTGCACTGAGTGCTCTAATTCACTCACTCATTTCATTCACTCCTTCAAGCAGATTATATTAGTGGACTAATGTAGGGAATAGTGAATGAGGGTATAGGGGGCAATTTCAGATACAGCACTCTCTTTTCTGGTTAGTCTCATTATAACAAGAAAAGAAGTTATTTTACCTACAGTAAAATGTCATCATTATAAGAAAAGATGTGATTTTAATGACATAATTATGTGATTTTAACAACATAATATGACGTTATTAGGGGAACGCTGTTGTGTTAAAGAATAACATCTTGTTGTTATAAGAAAATATGTAGTTTTAATGTTAAAGGATCTCATGATTATGACATAATTTAATGGAAACACAATATGTGTGTCTCAGCAATGCATCACCATACTTTATAGTGGTTTTGAAGCATGCCATATTTTACTGGATTTTGTATTTATTTTTGTATACATATATTTTATTTTGTATTAATCGATTAATTCGTTTTTTTTTTTTATAAAATGTTATACATAAACATAATAATAAGATATAATTTGTATACACACATGCATGTATATATTTGAAAAAACGTTTATTTCAAGCCAAATTTCCTTAAATTTTTTGGTCAGTGTCTCAAACTTTTATCCTTAATGATCAACAATATTTGAAACCCTATAAAAATTCTTCATCATTTCTCATGTTAAGCGATTTGAACAACCAAATACAACACAAAGTTTAAAGTTCTGCTAGTAATTCCTATAGAATCACTTTCTGCCCACCATCAGAATTTCACATTGTAGAAATGACGTCATCTGCAAATGACCTATTATGCAACAGGGCTGCTAAATGCTTAATTCTGATTGGTTGATGAACGTTGTAATGCGTGTACTTATTTTCAGGGAATGACCAGATAAAGTAGTTCCAGGCAGGTTTAAACCATGTTACAATTCCATATCACTATGCCAAATGATTTAAGTTATTTTAAGGTCCTTATGGCCCACAGAGACATTGAGCAAGTAAATATGTCTATTTAAACAGCAGCATTAAAATGACAAACTATTTACCACTAAATCCTGTTTTATTATCTACTGAAAGCACATTCTCCCGCTCTCTCTCCCATACAGTCTCACACACACATACCATACATAAACACACACAACTCCAACATATTCCAACATTAACATAAAAACAGGCAGAAATATGTTGTGAGTCTATATTGTGAGTCATATATATATATATATATATATATATATATATATATATATATATATATATATATATATATATATATATATATATATATATATATATATACATATATGTATATATATATATGTATGTATATATATATATATATGTTTTTTTTTACCATTTGTAAGCCTATATTCAATAATAAGCATTTACTGTATAAGCAGTAAGGGTGCTTCCTTGAAACAGATAAAGGTTTCTTACGCTTAGATTTTATCAGCAGATGTAGATTTTTGGGTGGACTATTGGCTTAACCAACTAAAATTAGACATAAGACGAACACATTAGCTCTTCAGTTATCATCCCTGATTTTTTCTAATATTTCACAAGTTATGTGGAAGCAAGGACTTTTTTAACAGTATTTCCTTTTATGCTTTTTTTCTGGAGAAAGTCTCATTTCTTTTATGTTGTCCGGAATATTAAATAAATAAATAAATGAATAAAAGTAAAAAAGAAAATGTAAATTATAACAAAACAGTAAAAACAAAGGGGGCAGCACAGTGGCACAGTGGGTAGCACAATCGCCTCACAGCAAGAAGGTCGCTGAATCGAGCCCCAGGTGGGTCAGTTGGCATTTCTGTGTGGAGTTTGCATGTTCTCCCCGTGTGGCTTGGGTTTCCGCTAGTTGCCCCTATTTCCTCCACAAGTCCAAAGATATGCGGTTCAGGTGAATTAAGTAAGATAAATTGGCTGTAGTCTTTGTGAGTGTGTTCAAGAGTATATGGATGTGCAGTGTTGGGTTGCGGCTGGAAGGGCATCCGCTGTGTAAAACGTGCTAAATAAGTTGATGGTTCATTCCGCTGTGGCGACCCCAGATTCATAAAGGGACGAAGCCGAAAAAAAAATGAATGAATGAAAACAAAGGGTGTCACGATGGTGCAGTGGGTAGCACATTCCCCTCACACCAAGAAGGTCGCTGGTTCGAGCCCCAGCAGGGTCAGTTGGCATTTCTGTGTGGAGTTTGCATGTTCTCCCTGTGTTCCCGTGGGTTTTCTCCGGGTGCTCCGGTTTGCATCATAAGTCCAAATACATGCTCTAAATTGGCCGTTGTGCATGTGTGTGAATGAGTATGTATGGATGTTTCCCAGTGATGGGTTGCAGCTGGAAGGTCATCCGCTGCAGAAAACAAATGCTGGAAAAGTTGGTGGTTCATTCCACTGTGGCGACCCCAGATTAATAAAGGGACTATAAATGAAAACAAATATTGAGATAATAAAACAAATATTGAAAACAAATAGAAATAATGAAAACTAAATAAAAAATGAGTAAATAATAAAAGAATACGTAAAAAAAAAAAAAAATAAATAAAAATAAAAATAAATAAATAAATAAATAAATAAATAAATAAATAAATAAATAAATAAATAAATTCATTCATTCATTCATTCATTCATTCATTCTAAGGTCAACATTATTAGCTCCCTTAAGTTTTTTTTTTCAATTTGCTATAGAAAACAAATATAGTGTTGTACATTGGCTTGGATAATTATCCTAATTTGCCTAGTTAACCTAATTAACCTTTAATAATAATATAAATTAACCTACTTAAATTGCACCTTGTGATTACTAATATCTTGCAAAATAACTAGAAAAATATTATGTACTGTCATCATGACAAAAGACAAAACAAATCAGTTATTATAATTTATTTAAAAATATTATTATTATTTACATTATTTATTTAAAAAATCTCTAATCTGCTAAATAGCTTTTGAAAAATAAATCAAATTTCACAGTAGGGCTAAGGATTTCTCTTCAACTATTTAAATTAAATTCCATATCTATGTAGAAAATGTTAAATACAATAATACTTCAGAGTATTATGGATTTTAATGTAGTTTATTCCAATAAATACAGCCTTGGTGAGCATAACAGACATTTGAAAATATTAGTAAATCTTACCGACCCCCAAAAAAGTTATTAATATAGCTATTTTTGAATAATTTTCTATTTACATTTCAAAAAAGTAAGACTGCAGTTTGATAACATTTCTATGACAGCATTTTTTGTGTTCACCTCATGTGTCACTTTACAGATAAACAGCAGACAGTGAGACGGTTGCCATATTTTTTAACACAGTTTAGAAAATAGTGTTTATTTATTACAATATCACCAATGTAATACAGAAAGACGCTGAGTTTTGATCCCTGTTTTTAAATTTACATTGTGTCGTTCTCGAGTTGGCCAATAGAGGGCACTTTACCCATTCACATTTCACTGAAAATCCACAAAGGAGCCTCAGAAGAAGCTTCAAGAAATTCCACTGAAATTTTCAGCTGATGAGACACGAGCTGCACCTTCTTATGGCAAATCAACTCAGATTTTGATCAACGCTGCACTAAGAACTTTAAATCAACGAGAATGTAATTTATAAGGAATTATATCTCTGTGGAATCTGATGTTTTGGCCCTTTGGTGCAGCATTCAGGCTGGGACAGTGAGTCTCAGCAGACCTGCCCATTAAAATCTCATTAGAGAGAGAAAAGGGAAGGCTGAGAGAGACTCCCGTTGTGTTTTACTCTGCGTGAGGGTCTGTCTTTGTGCCCTGTGTGTGTCTGGATTTTTTGCTCTGTTTTTGGGGTGTAAGGAGAGCCCCCTCTGAGCCTCTGCCATCTGCGATTTGGGTATCAGGGATCAGACACACATCCAGGCGCTTCAAGGCCCTGTTTAAAAAGTCCAGTATCATGTATCATCTACATGCTTGTCCACAGGAATAGCTTGGTTCAAACATAAGTCTGAGTTTATTTTAAGTTTATTCTGAGCTGACATAAGTCAGTTCAAGGGTGCTTGAATTTAAATAAATGCATGAGAAGCAAGACATTTTAAAACATATATGTATTAATAGAGGGATATGAGGGCATGAATTTAGCACGGCTATGTTAAAGCTGATTGCCAGAGATGGTCACAGAGTTATAGAGTCACTATGCTAAACCTTTTTACAGCTGTCTATTCTGATTGATTGGAAAGAATCAAGTTTTGTGCACTTTCAAAAAAAAAAAATGGAGTCTTTTATATCAAAATTCCTAATAAATGTAAAATAAATAAAATTAAATAAATAAAAATGAAAACATACAAACATTTTACACACTTGTAAAACTGTGAATAATGATTAATTAATTGAATGATCAGTCTATAATAAACACTCATTTGTCTTCAGTTATTATTTGTAAATAAATAACATAACAGTAATAATAATAATAATAATAATTATTATTATTATAATAAAAAATATATATGAGCAATATCACATGAGTAGCAGTACAAAATGGCTGTATATTGGCACTGGTGGGAGGCGTGCGTTGAGGCAGCAGGCCGAGTGCCTTAGTGTCCCACCAGTGACGATATACAGCCATATCGCACTGCTACTCATGTAATTTTATTTGGATCTTTTTGTATGAGGAACTACTTTCTTCTGTCGCTCATTCACATCTGCAGCTGACGTCAGAACCGGCAGAACCATTGCTACTTCACAAACGTCACTTTAGAGCTAGTATTTGAATATTAGTGTTTGAATGATTCTCTAGCGTAATGTTTAAAATGATGACAAAACAGGTGATTTTGTTCACATTTTAAGATTTTATGGCTGAATGGCATGAAATGCCATCAGTCTAGAGACATTTCCCAGAATTTCTCGGTTGCAATTGGGATATCACAATAATTAACCAATAAATAACCCAAAAAAGCCAAACCAAAGCAAACACTACCGGAAACACTAAATACAGCAATACAACAAACAAAAGAGAGACATCGACTTAGAAAGTCACTTACCAGTTTAACAATGATTTGATCAGCTGTAGTTTGAAATTACGCTGAGTTTTTCTCTTCTAAGGGCTTGTTATGTGGTCTCTGTTGCCATCTTTTGGCGGAACATCAACCGTCTTTGCTCTGCTCAGTATGAGCCTGTAGGAGTTCTGATATTGCAAAATGTTGCACGCTTTTTTATTCTTATTAGTTATCTTTACTCATTGTTATTTATCTCAGTGAAGTATTTGTGTCACCTTGTAGTCTAGTTTTATTATAAACACTAATGTTTGTGCTCTATTTAAGGCAAATAAATAACTTATTCCTTGATCACTTAAAAAAAGCGACAGAACAAGCTTAGTACACCAATTATTCAACCATTTTGCTCAGCAAATTTAAGTAGGAGTTTGCAGCTTTTTTTATCAATTCAGCCAACAAAATCTCCTTCAACGTAATTACTTTCAGTTTTTTGTACTCTAGTTCATTGATGTGGTCTTGTATATACACTTGTTTAGGTGTTCATTCATCTTACCAGTGCTTCAACAGAAGATTAAAAACATGCAACAGTGAATGAGATATCTTAAAGGGTTAATTTAACCAAAAATGCTAATTTATTCAGCATTTACCCTTGAGTGGTTTCAAATGATTGTTTATTTGAGGAGTTATTTTCTTATGTTTTAAAATAAAGATATTTTGAAGAATCCTGGAAACAGGTAGCCATAGACCTTCATAAGAGCCATACCTTCATAAGATACTTGTTTTCAACATATTTCAAAATACACTATAAAAAGTGAATTTACTTAAAAAGTGAGTAAAACCATTGCCCTAAAATGAACTAAATGGGCTATGTGCATGCCTATTAAATAAAGTAAGATCAACTTAAAAGTTCCAAGTTACACTGGGTTTACACAGTTTTTAAAGTAAGCTCAACTTGACTTTTAAAGGAAATGGGTTTTCTTACTTTTTAAAGGGCACCTATGATGAAAATCTACTTTTTAAAGCTGTTTGGAGAACTGTGTGTATGTTTAGCAGCAGTATCAATAGATATTAAGCAGAGAGTCCACTAATACTCAATTGGACTATCAAAATAAAGTGTTACCATAGTAACTAATTGCTTGTACAGTTTATCTTGTTTTGTGTTCATAAGCATAAAAAAATCCATAGAGGTTTAAACTATTTTAAGTGTCATTTACCTTATTCTATATCTTGCACTATGTAAGAAGTTGCATTAATGCAGTGGCATATGTGATGAAAACCCATGGTGACTTTCTTCATGTGTCGGATTCGTGAGCTGGAATGCCTGCAGTTTAATAAATAGGTCGTTGGGGTCAGGTGTGCTTCCTCCGCTGCTCTTCGGGCATATCCTTAAGGAGACAAATGTGCTGTTACCCTGCAGAGAGTGATACTGAATTAATACACTGCATTAATGTGTGTCAAAGGCAGAATCTGTAGCTAAGCTGATAGCGGTGTAAATTAGGTCATTTCAAGCTTTGTGCTGCTGAGACGGAGTGCTCGGTAATCTAATAGACGGGTATAAATGGATTTGGATTGATACTAGGAGTTTTGAGTCTTTGCTGCATAAAACACATTGTGAGGTGCGTTATCTAGTTTGGATGCACACACATATGCATGAACTGATATGCCTTATTGTTTAGCAGTCCTATTAATTTTAGGTATGGCAAAATTTACAGGTTTGTGCTGTGAAAATGGAAAGGTTCATTGGAAATGCGTGACTTGGCCAACTTTTCTGCAAAACCTGAAATATGTTTCATATAAGGGACGGCATGGGGGCTCAGTGTCTTGGACTCTTGGCTGGGCCAGTTGACATTTCTGTGTGGAGTTTGCATGTTCTCCCTGTTCCTCCGGTTACCTCCAGTCCAAAGACATGCACTGTAGGTAAACTGGATGAGCTAAATTGGCCGTAGTGTATTTGTGTGTGTGAATGAAAGAGTGTACAGGTGTTTCCTAGTACTGGGTTGCAGATGAAAGGTCATCCGCTGTGTAAAACATATGCCAGAATAGTTGGCAGTTCATTCTGCTGTGTCAACTCCTGATAAATAAGAGACCAAGCCGAAGGAAAATGAATGAATGAATAATTTTTCTGCATTTGTTTTGATATTTTAGCTGCACATATTACTGCAGTAAGTTAGTGCTTGAAATGTCTAGTAAAATGCTAATGCTCATCATAGCTGAAACTAATGTGCCATCTAGAGTAACCTCTACCTAATATGTTAACAAAAGCAACAACAATCTTTTTTTTGCTGATGCAAGTGTTTACATTTACTCGTTTAGCAGATGCTTTTATCCAAAGTTACTTACAAGTGAGGATAAAAGAAGCACTTCAAATCATCAGAGAGTAGCAGTATATACAGTAAATGCTATGAGAAATCTACGTTAGTTAAAAAAACTCTTCTTATTCTCTTAGAGCATACAAAAAGGAGAGAGTGTATCCTACAGGTGGTTTGTCAAGTCCACTCACCTCCGTAGAGCACACTCAGAATTGCACAATGTTTTCCTGAAACATGGAGTGCTGATAAGAAAGGCCCATCCCAAATTCTATTTTTGTACCCCTTCCCCTTCCCCTTGGCCCTTAAAACCAAGTGTGAAGGGGAAGGGCTTCAACATTTACCCCTAAGAAATGGGACAGCACTACAGCACCTGCACACGTCATCATATGTCATCGTGATCTCTTGCTTCATTGGAGATCAGACGATCGTGACTGCTGTAGTTATTCCAGTTGTGTTATTTTTAGCATTTATCTTCAAGAAATTACAGAAGGCATATATTATGTTATCATAACAATCTAATGTGGCAATAAGATCATTAAAAGCATGACAGTAAAACACGAACGCGGTTATGAATGTTATAAAATATGCTTGTTTGTTGTAAAAATTCGTAATAATGACAAAAAATACTAATTTGTGGATCTCCTTATTTCCGGGTGCAGCTATGTTGCCGTTGTGGCTGGTGTATTCTGGGAAATTTTCTTACCTCTTGGTTTCGAGTGTGGTCCTGAAAAATATCCATTCAAAGAGCCATCTACCCCTTCCCCTTAGCCCTACGCCTTCAAGCTAAAGAGAATTGGAACACCCCTACCCCTTCACGGGAACGCGAAAAAAGAGGGGTAGGAGTAAGGGGAAGAGCTAAGGGGTAGAATTGGGATTGGGCCAAAGTGACTGGTGCATAGGGAGAGGAGAGAATGTGTCCTACAGGTTGTTTGTCAAGAGCACTTACCTGTGTGGAGCACACTTAGAATTGCAAAATTTTCCCCCAGAAATATGGATTGTTTAATGCTGCGTTCACACCAGACACATATGAAGCATCAAGTGCGAGTGATTTACGTGTTAAGTCAATGCATCGACGGGAATAGACATCCTGCAGTGTGAGTCCCGTGAATGAGGCGGTGCGAATGACAAGATTCACGCGAATGAAGCGGCACGAGTTAACAGGCGTATTGCATGAATCGCTCGAGTTGGCGCGTTAGCCAATCATGAGCTTGCTCTTGTAGGGGAGCGATTATGACGTAGTGCCTGTTGTTGGTGGCAAGAGGGAAATCCTCTTGCCGATACCAGACAACAGTTCATCAAACTAGGCTCGGCTCAAGTGGGAAGCACCGCTGAAAGCCTCTATCATCCTGGTATAGTTTCTGGAGGAGTTGATGAACTCACAGAGCTGGTGCACCCTTTAAAAGGATCTTGTGGACTCAGACATGGCGCCAAACGAATCTACGCTGTTTTTCAGCCTTCCTGAAGCACATAAAGCACAGCTACTCTCTCAATAAAATCCTAACCTATTAATCTATCTTAAATGTTAACCTAACCTAAACTTAACCTAATGTTAGCCATTAGTCCATGATGCGAATCTGCGTCTATTATAAAGTGAATTTGACGCGCGAATGAACATATTTACCATCTTTAATGTGGCTTTAAGCTCTTTTATTGAACTTGTATACAATTACATCATTGTACATTATCACATCAGTTACCAAGCAAACTGGTTACTGTGAGAGACTACTGATGTCCTGTGAGAGACTAGTGAGCCTGAGAGAGACTATGTTTGTGAGAGTTTATTAATGTTGGGATAGACAAGTAGTGTTTATGATGGACTTGTTATGTCTGTGAGAGACTAGTGATGTCCTATACACGTCTCACTACTTTTTAACTAATGTAAATATACTGCAGGCTTACTTCGTGTAACATACTTGACCCAATGAATCATACAAATGCATGCTTTTCTCCTCCAACCAAGGCTCATTCTGAATACGTACCGCTATATATATTTTTTTGAAGAGAGCAAACTAGTCCCAGGAGCTACGTTTGCTTTGTAGTCCCAGGCCGCTGTGTATGCTTTTTGAGATCTCAAATTTCTTCCATGAGTGCCATTTGCACCTGCTGTTTTCTCGTAAATCCACCAGAGGCTGCTGTTGACTGACTGACTGACCAACTGACTGACCAACCGACCGTTCCCCCACCCTCCTTCTTCCCTAAACCCAACCAATAGTGTTTTAAAAAGCATTGATTGACCCGCCCACCCCCTTCCCTAAACCCAACCACAGTGTTTTGTAAGTGAGAAAAGGAATTGCATCATACCTCCTCTTAGCATTCGTTTTAGAGATGAAATGCATACATCATTCGTGATCTCCAAAATGTATATAGGGCTACATTTTCTGAATGAACCTATGTTGCTTTTGTCACACAGCAGAAGTAGTGGTAGTGTAATTAAATTGCAGCATCTTTAGAGAATATTATATGAGCCATAAGTATCACTCTGACATGTTGCAATACTGTATACTGTTCTTGTTTTTCAAATTATTTTTTTAACATGACAACTAACAAAGAAAATGAAATCATAGTGAGACACGCAAATTATTATGTGCAAATATTTTGTAATAAAATGTTGTAGAGGTGGTGCAGTGGTGCAATGGGTAGCTCTATTGCCTTACAGCAAGAAGGTTGCTGATTCAAGCCTTGGCTGGGTCAGTTGGCATTTTTGTGTGGAGTTTGCATGTTCTCCCCGTGTTTGCGTGGGTTTCCTCCGGGTGCTCCAGTTTCCCCCACAAGTCCAAAGACATGTGGCATAGGTGAATTGGGTAAGCTAAATTGTCATGGGTTGCAGCTGGAAGGGCAGCCGCTGCGTAATAACATATGCTGGATAAGTTGGTAGTTTATTTCGCTGTGGCGACCCATGATTAATAAAGGGACTAAACCGAGAAGAAAATGAATGAATGAATAAAATCTTGTAAATGTGGTTTACTTGCATTGCTGGGTGACTGGTAATCATGTAAATCAGGACACTGGGTTAATTTAATAAGCTTATTTTGTGTGTTATTAGTGCTGGTGAAAATGCTAAGTGACTGTTTTCAGACAGGTTTCTCAAACCCTATTCTCTGCCATTAGTTGGGTAAAAAGAAAGACCTGCCTTAAAAGTCAGTATTTTTGTCAATATACTAAAATAAACAGAGCAATGTTTTGAAAGATTTAATGTCTGAATCAGTCCACAAATAACTTATAATTGACTTCTATAAACATAAAAACATTAAGCACATACAAAACCATTTAGCACTTAGAGTTTAAATACCACTAAAGTGTTTTTCATTGTCACATATGCATCACATTGACAACAGTGGCAGTGTTTGAGAGAGTGTGTGTGTGTGTGTGTGTGTGTGTTTAAGAGAGAAAGTTTGCATGATTTAGAATACTTATGATTACCACATGCTGGGTTTTCCCACCAGGCCCACTACAACATGCCACAAACCCCAGTGCCAACAATTACAAACACAAACAAGAAGAGACAGACAGCGAGACACTTTCGCAAGATGTCTGACATGCTGTTCCCTTCGCATCTCGCTCTCTGCTTTTTCCTCTAGCCAGTTTTTTTCAATCTGTCCCTCTTTCTTTTGTCGACGTCTTTTCCTGCAGTTTCCACATCCACCACATGATGTCAGACACATTTCAAACACGGCTCGCTCATACCTCAGAAATGAGGCTAGCAATATTATTTCTGTATCCTGGGTAGTTTCTCACATCTGCAGCAATGACAGTTTCTAAATCCAACAAGGCGCTATACAGGAAATCAAAGCTTAAATTAGTGCCTTCATATCCTCAGATAGGGCTTTTCATGACTGGAAATAGAAGGGCCATCAGTTTTCTTGCAGTTGTCCCTGCCACTTCAGCACTAAAAGCACAAAAAATCCTTCCAAGTATGTGGGCTTTGGCCAAACTCTATCCAGTTAAATGTCTAAACGGTGCAGTGAGAGATTTGGTGGGGAAAAGCTGGAAAGAGGTTCAGACAAAGGTGTCCAAAACTGCAGAGCTAAAGCCATTTAACTCCTGAAAAGCCTTAGCAGCTCAACTGGCCTTTTTCTTGGGGGAATTTTCAGACCCTCTGTCTAAAACACCTGCACGGTCGTGTGCTATAAAATGTAAAATCATTTTCTTCAAAGTCTTCTTTTTACTTTGAGGTTTTTAACCTTTATTGTTAACCCCGGGAGGTCAAACTAAATATTGAAAGAGCAGATCTTCCAGTTTATTTATTTATTTTTTATGGAGTTTGACATTTTACAACCCATAATTTGTGATGGTTAAAAACCTGAAGTACAGTTTAAAAGCTTTATTTGTGTTGTTATGGCATTTAAAAAAATAATGATTTAATGTTGATGAAATGCATTTAAATACACTACTTTTTAAAGTTTTTATGTGGGGTTGTAACACTTTATTTTAAGGTGGCCTTATTTTACATGGTCTGTGTACTTACTTTAGTAATTACAACTAATTGTGCATAATTACATGCAGCTAAACCTAAACTAACCAATCCATATAGTATGTAATTAATTAATCTTGCTTAGTAGCTACTCAAATAGTTAAATTGTAGCACCTTAAAATCTTACCCCAGACATGCTCAATAATGTTCATTTCTGGTGACTGGGCTGGCCAATCCTGGAGCATCTTGACCTTCTTTGCTTTCAGGAACTTTAATATGGAGGCTGAAGTATGAGAAGGAGCGCTATCCTGCTGAAGAATTTGCCCTCTTCTGTGGCTTTTAATGTAATGAGCAGTACAAATGTCTTGATACCTCAGGCTGTTGATGTTGCCACCCACTCTACAGATCTCTTGCACACGCCCATACTAAATGTAACCCCAAACCATGATTTTTCCATTTTTCTCCACCAAACTTGACTGATTTCTGTGAGAATCTTGGGTCCATGTGGGTTCCAGTAGGTCTTCTGCAGTATTTATGATGATTGGGATGCAGTTCAACAGATGATTCATCGGAAAAATCTACCTTCTACCAATTTTCCAAATGATCAACTAGAAGACAAGTTATTATTTGTTGCTCTTACATCTGGGATCGACGACAAGACTTTTGTCAGGTAGTGTAGAGTTTTAAAGAAGTGAATGGCTGCATTTATTTAACAAAAAAATAAAAATAGTAAAAACTGTGAATTTTTTTTAAGTGATTTTTTAAATATTTCCCAAGTGATGTTTAACAGAGCAAGGAATTTTTCACAGTATTTCCTTCAATATTTTTCTTTTGGAGAATTAGTTTGTTTGAATCTTATTTGTTTTATTTCAGCTAGAATAAAACCAGTTTTTAAAATTTTTAAACCATTTTAAGGTCAATATTATTAGCCACCTTAAGTTATTTTTTTTTCAGATTGCCTACAGAACAAACCACTGTTATACAATGACTTGCCTAATTACCCTAACTTGCCCAATTAAGCCTAGTTAAGCCTTTAAATTGCACTTCAGGCTGAAAATCTTGAATATCTTGAAAAATAACTAGCAAAATACTATTAACTGTCATCATGGCAAAGATAAAATAAATCAGTTATAGAAATTAGTTATTAAAAAATGTGTTTTTTCTTTCCATTAAATAGTAATTGGGGGTAAATATAGACGGGGCTGATATTTGAGAAAAGTTAACTATTCTGACTACAACTGTATATAAAATAAACGATTTATAAAATACAATTTGTTGATTGTTGCTTAATAAGCATTTCTTATTATTACCAATCAATCAATGAATGATAAATGGTAAAAAAATTTAATCCTAAAATAATATTACAATGGTAATATTGTGAAGTGTTACTATTAATAAATGTTTTTGTTGTTATTATTTCATTAAAAACAGTTTTTTTTGTTGTAATTATTGAATATATCCTTCTACCTGTCATTTTTGATCAATTGAATGCAAACTTCACAAAGTTTTAGTTTCATTCAAATAATTTAATGTTTAGTAAACATTTATCAAGCATGCTATACAATTTATGCCTTTAATGCAATCAAAATGCCACCAAATTATAACTTATAATGGCAACTAAATGTTGACATTAGTCTCCACATGAAGCAGACATCCATGGCCAATATTCATTTTAGAGAAAATCATTTTTAGGATCTAAATCAAAGAGCACACTCATATTGTTATATGTTATTTTTGCCTCACAACACACTCACGCACACAAATTATGGAGAGCTCTCCACTGTAATGAAAACATCCTTTCGTAAGGTTGCCATTATACCTAATAATGGCCACATTAATGCTAATTATGCACCCACCGATTCTCTGAACAACTCTGCAATCCGACATTAGAACTGTGAACTACACACACACACACGCATACTGTATGCCACTGCCTTCTTGGTATAATAATATAAAATATTCTTGGTTTAGGATCAGCCTCATTTGACTATATCTTTTCTACTCTCATAGAGCAAATAAACACACGCACACACACACATGAACCTGTGCTTTCATGTCAGCACTCAGAAGGCGTTCACACACAACACTTGAGAGGATTTGCGTGTGTTCTTTTTGCATAATTCCACTGAAAGCTCATTTTCTCTGTATATCCGCTCTCCTCTTTTGTTGCGGACAATGGGCTTCTGAACGCCGCTCATTTCGGTGAGCCTCATTTGAGCAGACTATTGATTGGCTTCTCAGAGGCGGATTTGGAGTGAACCGGGCTTGTTTGGAAGTGACACTCGAGAGTTTGGACTGCGTGGAGGACTTGCAAAGGCAATTTCATTTCAAAGCAAAATTATTTTGCTTACCCCATTGTCAGATTATTTTTAGAGTAACAAAAAGTTTTTTTTGCAGTGTGGGATATGATAGTTTGTAGAGAGGAAGCAAATTGGCAACATAGGCTCATTCTGAAAACATAATTTGAATATGTAGCCAGAAGTATGTATGGCTGCATTTCATTTTTTAAATGAACACTACGGGGCAGTATGACGCTATTCCTTTTCACGCTTACCAGCTGACCTCTTACCTCCATATAGATGGCTTTCCGGCTGTTACCAGTTTGTCCAGTTAGCTTACCATGTATGTCGGTGGACTTGAGACGCAAAGGGAATATGACCACAACGTTGAGGTTCGAGTCCAGTGAAGAATGATTCCAGAAATCGCAAAAACAGAAGCCAAAAAATAAATAAAAAGTAAATAACAGGGTGAGAATCTGGTAAAAATCAGGCTTTTTTTTTCTTTTTCTGAATTACTTTTTAAATTTGTCGATTGGGTTTAGGGAAGTGGGTAAGTCAGTCAGTCATTCAGTCAGTTAAACAGTCAGGCGACAGCGACCTCTGGTGGATTTACGTGAGAACAGCAGGCATAAATGGCACTCCCGAGAGAAATTTGAGATCTGAAAAAGCGTACTCAGCGGCCTTTGATGGGTGTGCGAAAACAAAAACTGCAAAAAACGCAGCTCCTGGGATGTATTTGACGCTCTCGAGAAATGTATATAGAGGTACGTTTTCAGAATGAGCCTGGATTGCAAATTGGAGAGAGAAGGGGATTGGGAAAAGTCTGTGAGCCTGGAGTCGAAATAAGGACACCCAAAGTGCAATGCTGCTAAATGTCAGCACTATGGGTAGAGCCAAACCCGAATACGGTATTCAGAAAGGCACAAATAGCATGTTTTATACAAATACTTATTTCGAACAAATACTTAAAAAATATTTGTATTTGGGAACAAGAAAAACTTTATATCAAAAAGCTGCGTTTTCTCATGAGGGTGCATGCCCCGGCATAAGTGAGTGAGTGAGTGAGTGAGTGACATTCAGGAGTGACACAGGCTGCTCCACACAGCAACAGAGAGGGTTTGGCGGAGCGGAAAAAGACTTCACTGCATCACTTTTTTAACTTTCGCGAAGCAGAGTTTGATCGGGAGATCAATCCATTAAGCTGCATCATTGACGTCTGCAGTCAGGTTGTCTCATGATCACTCTGTTTACATAGCTCTGTTAGCGCGGTGATTTAGACCAGTGTTTCCCAACCCTGTTCCTGGAGCCACACCAACAGTACATATTTTGTATGTCTCCCTCATCTGACCCATTCTTGTCAGGTTTTGGGGTCTTTTCTAATGTTCTGCTGAGTTGATTCAGGTGTGTTTGATTAGGGAGAGGTTGAAAATATGTACTGTTGGTGTGCCTTCAGGAACAGGGTTGGGAAACACTGATTTAGACAATAGACAGTTGACAGATTAATGTTAACGTTTGGTTATAACGGTTAAAACAATGCTTGCGTAGTTGTGTCGAATTGTATGCACTTGTGGGAGTTACTGTATATGGTACGTTTAAATTATTCTGTCTTTTGCAGACAGCAATAGGCTATAGGCTAGTTAACCTTAGCATGGCTTACCGTCACTCATTAACTTAGATGAAACTCCTCACATGGATTTGGGCACCCAATAGAAGCCTAAGCCAGCCAAAAAAACTTGACAGAAAACTTGCTTAAGTCCTGTGTGGAAGCATTTTACAGTCATTGCTGCAGATAAAACCAAAGTGATACTGTATGTAATGAGTTTAAAAGTCAAATCAGCAAAGGCAGAGATATCAAACATCTGTCAACATCTGCTATGCATTATTATTCATTCATTTTCTTTTCAGCTTAGTCCCTTTATTAATCTGGGGTCGCCACAGAGGAATGAACCACCAACTTATCCAGTATATGTTTTACGCAGCGGATGCCTTTCCAGTTGCAACCCATCACAGGGGAACACCCATACACTTTTATTCACAAACATACACTACGGACAATTTAGCTTACCCAATTTACCTACATTGCATGTGTTTGAACTTGTGGGGGAAACCGGAGCACCCAGAGAACATGCAAACTCAGAAATGTCAACTGACCCAGCCAAGGCTCGAACCAGCGACCTTTTTGCTGTGAGCCGACAGCGCTACCCACTGCGCCACCACACCACCCTCTATGTCATAATCACATGCACTTAAAGCATCCTCTCCTGGTACTGTCTGCTAACATCCCACAAGCACCAATCACACCACCAGCACCTATTCATCATCACAGCCATGTTCTGCTAAACCCTCCACAAGCACCAAACCATCAACACAGCTATGTTCTGCCCCTGCAAGTCAGTTTCAAATGTAAAAAACATAAAAAATGGAAAAATAAATAAATAAATAAAAACATAAAAAACATTTGTGTCTGTTTTGGGCAGACAATAGTTGACAATAGCAGGGCTGTATCTAGTATTATATAAAATTCTTCTGCCAGATCTCTCAGTCAGGAGTTAGAATTCTATGCATTAGAAAGAAGTTCTTATAAAAGCTGAACAGTTATTTGAAGTATAAATTGTTTTTATTCTGTCTATTCAGCATCCTCCAACAAGGACGGGAGGTGGTGGGGTTCATAATGTTCACAATGGTATTTTATTAGTTGTTGGTTTACCCATGGATGAGGTAATGGCTGTTATATTATTTTCTTTTCAATGACATTTATTGTTACATGTTCAAAAACATCAACTAATATTTCATTGCCATAATTATTATAATGCATATGGATTTTTATGCCCATTTTGAATTTTACTCGAATACAAATACGAATACTTTCCCCCTCAACAAATACATATACAGGTACAAATACTGGCTGCTTTGCACACCCCTAGTCCACACACTGCCCACAAGGCTTTCAGAGCCGATCATGACATGAGATCTTGTGCCATGTGATACTCCTACCTATTTCACCAATTGACCCTTTATTATTTTTTCTGCATATAAAGGCATCAAATGAGATAGTCTTACTTGATTTTTTCAATACTTTAAAGTTTTTCACATTTTACAGAACAAACCCCAAACCCACCCTATGGCAGCAAAAAATAATAAATAAACGTATGTAAAATATAAATAAATATACGCAAATGTACACCCACAACTGTGCAGATACTTAATCATAGACCTCCATGAACAATTTATACATGCACATATTTACAAGAGTCCACTCAAACATCTGCATATATACATTACATATACTGCGTAGATCCATGCATATATACATCATTAATGGAAAGACGAAAAGAAACTTAGGAGAAAAAAAGTTTTTTGATATATAAATACCAATAAATGAAAACTTGTATTTTGTACACATTGCTGTGCTTGATAAAATCTTTCACATCACTCAGCTATCAATCGTCAATCTCCAGATATTCGAAAAAGGACTTCCAAATCTTCGAGAATTCCTTTGGTTTACCTCCAGTCTCATATCTAATCTTTTCAATGTGTAGTACATTACAGAATTCTGTAAGACATGTCTCAAATTTAGGTGTAAACTCTTTGTTCCACATCAACAATATTACCTTTTTTGCTATAGTCATCCCATATTGAACTGTAGTACTACAGTAACTTTCAGGCATGCCTTTTTTGGAATGATATAATATTACTGGATCAAATCCTTGTTATGTTCTGCTGCCTAAACCACAGACAATGGATGAATCAGTGTTTGTTTTCATCTTTTCACTATTGCAGTGTTGCCATATCCACTTATTTTAAGACCCTGTTGTTTATGCTTGGTGAGAAATCTGTCAACTGTATTGAGTTATTTCAGTGATCAGATGTGGCCAGTGATATTTTATTATTCTTTTCTAGATAATGAATTAGATTTATTTTGGTTAATTAATTGCCCCCAAGATCTGGCAACACAAATGAGTATTTTTTACAGTACCTGTTGCTCTGTGATATGTTACTTAGATGCTTTTGTTGATTATTATTGAGCACATACAGAAGAGATACAAGGCAATATCATTGTTTTCAAATTAATTTCAAATTAATTTAAGGGCACCTATAAAGAAAATCATATTTTGTAAGATGTTTGGACAGAACTGTGTGTAGGTATAGTGTGTCCACAGTCATATTGGTGTGATAGAAAGAGAACAAGTCTCTTTTTTTAATTTCCTGATAGAAAATTAGAATCTAATCTAAAATAGAATCTAAATCCCTTCCCTGTTTGTGGCCGACAGCAACGTGAAGTAGGAGTGTGGTTTCTCCGCCCACCGATTAACACGTCTCCGTAGTAATGTGTATAATCATATCAATAAGACAGGACATGTGCAAAGCAACTGGGATTAAAAGATCTGTTCAGCTCTCTGTGATCATCAATCATCATCAAATGTTTAAACAATAAATGTTTGTAATGAATTACAGCAATTTTATCATCTTTATTACCACAGTACAATGTCAGTACAATTATAAAAGAAGACGCTTTAATCCCAGTTTGTGGGGAAATTAAATATTATTTATTTTGTATGTTAACATAATAGATATCCATACAGCAGTGGATATTAAGATGCTGTGCAAAAACAGAGCAAAACTAAAAGCGCACACTATGTGTGTCCGCTGTGTGTGTGTGTGCATGAAATTTATAACAACATTGTGTGTGACTCATCGAAAGGCTTGAATTACCTCCACAACAAATACATCAAATAATCATTGGAAAAGTTCTTACTGTAGTATTCCTCACAAGAGATCTGCTTCCTTCATTGCTGTCACTGTGCTGTTTATCTGATGCAGCCGGAGATTGAGCCACAGGCGACAAAAAAAAAAGCTACAAGATACTCAGATCTTAAAATTACAAACTTCTAAAAGGTATAATAAATAATCTGATTGGTGTTTTGAGCTGAAACTTTACAGACACATTCTGGAGACACAAAAGACTTATCTTGAACAAGGGATAAAATAGGTGCCCTTTAAGCGGTAACACTTTATAATAACTACACACTATAAATCATTTATTAAGCATTACCAAATAGTTGATTCATTATCTGTTAAGCATTAACTCTACATTAATAAGCGTTAGTAAGCAGTTTATAACTGCAGCTACGGATGCTGTATTCTTGACATACAAACATATTTATAATGTGCTTAATACTTGTACTTTCATACTTTGTTAATGATTTATTTTTCATTACTAAATTAAGCATCGCATTATTTACAAACCATTTGTATTTAAAAGTAGTTGAGGGTTTTTAGGATCATTCAGAATGAGTTAGTAAATGATTAATAAACTATTGAAATCAACGTTTATATGTCTTATTATTCAGGCATATGTTAAGGGTTACTATGTATGTTAATAAATGCTTTATTAACTCAACTTCATCTAGTTTTGTGACCTAATCTAAAGTGAGGACTATGTATGCTTTATAAATCCCTTATAGATGACAAATAAAGGCTCAGTTAAATTCTAAACAGGAAAAATGACATTATTCATTCCTTTTAATTTAAAGATACACAAATAAAACTGTACTTCAAATGAAAAAATCTCTGCAACCTTATCTAAAATAAAATAACTGTAGAGTTTAAACATTGCATCTTATTATATTGTTAAATTATTATAGTGTTGTTGTTGTTTTATCCAGTTTTATGTCATATTTTGACACTCATGTTATTCAGCAATGTTTAAACTTTACAGTAATTTTATTTTTTAGAAAAGTTTGCAAAGATTATTGTTCATTTGATTCTGAGCCTTTATTTGTCATTTATAAGGGATTTATAAAGCATAAACAGTCCTCACTTTAGATTAGGTCACAAAATTGCGGGAATTTGAGTAAATAAAGCATTTATTTACATATTACTTAACTATTAGCATATGCCTGAATAATAAGATATGTAAATGTTGATTTCAATAGTTTATTAATCATTTACTAACTCATTCTGAATGTTCCTAAAAACCCTCAACTACTTTTAAATACAAATGGTTTGTAAATAATGCAATACTTAATTTAGTAATAAAAAATAAATCATTAACAAAGTATGAAAATACAATTATTAAGCACATTATATAGGTGCTTATAAGTCAAGAATACAGCATTTGTAGCTGCAGTTATAAACTGCTTACTAACGTTTATTAATGTAGAGTTAATGCTTAACAGATAATGAATTCACTAGATGCTAATGCTTAATAAATTATTTATAGTGTGTAGTTATTATAAAGTGTTACGCTTTAAGCTTTTTAATGAAATCACAAACCACACTGTAAAACATTGTGTTGTTAAAAAGTAAGTGTTTGCGCTGCCTTAAAATTTGAAGTTTACTTCACTTAAATAGTGAGGTTATCTTAACTCAGGTTAACGTTGACAGAACTTGAAAATACAAGTGGAATGGACGTGGCTCTAAGTTTAGTTAACTTAAATAGACAAATTGTCATAATTATGAATGATGTTGATAGGACTTTATAATTCAAGTGTAATGAACACAGTTTAAGTTTAGTGAACTTACATTTTGAAGTTGACTTTCTCCTTCACACACATAAACTATGGTCAATTTAGTTTATTCAATTCACGTATACCACATGTATTTGGGGAAAACCAGAACCCACACAATCAAACACAGTTAGAACATGCAAAATCCACACAGAACTGCCAACTGTCCCAGCCAGTACTCAAACCCGTGACCTTCTTGCTGTGAGGCGACAGTGCTCAACACTGAGTTAACGTGGACCATGTTCATTCTATGGACCATAGTTTATTTAATACTAAAACAACTTTTTGAAGTCTGCAAAAACAAATTTTACTGAAGAAGCAGGTATCTGAGAAGAACCTCAGACAAACACACACCACAACATTACAATGAGAAAACGGCAGCCAGTGTAACCATTTACACTTGAATGTTTCCAGCCCAAACTGTCCAAAACCCTCCCAAACGCACAATAAAAGGCCTTAATACTAAAATAATGCTTTAGGTACACACACACTTGGTTTTTGTTAAATATTTAACATAAAATGCATGTTCAAAACATCCAATCAAGGTCTAAACCTGCGAAAAGACACTCATCATCTGTCATCATCCAAAAGTAAAAAACAACAACAATTAAGTATTACAATAAATTAGAATAAATAAATAAATTATATGTATATAAATACAATTACAAAACGCATACAAATACAACTTTAAAGTGGATTTATTCATTCACCAGTTTGTAGTACTTTATAATTCTGAACGAAATGAAAAGCTATTATATCTAGCATGTTTTCAGTTGTGTAGCAAGAAAAACTTGTCATAATGTGCAATATTTCATGCATGCAAGGATCGCTGGTCTCACTCTCTCATGCGCTTTGTCCTAAAGCAACTACTGTATGGTGGTTGGCCAGGGGCGTGCAGGAATTACACTTATTACTAAACCATACTTACATGCTATTTCAGACTGAATATTCAGAGTAGCATGGTAAACAATATAGGGAACACGTTACAGATTGTCACCTTCTAGTTCTAAAATGAACTAATGTGATGTGAATTTAAGACAAATTTCACCTCAGTAAAGCAGGCTAGGCAGAATAGCGCTATTTACAGTTGTTCAAATCTATATTTGTTGACAGACAGTTTGGGCTACTTATCAGAATTATGGGAATTATTGGCCCAACAATATTTAATTGGATTTAATTGGAGTTTTATGACTTACCCAGATTATAAAAATACACATAAATACATTTAGATCATTTACATTAATCGTTACTATTGGCATGTAAAGAGACTTTGAAACAGCACAACAAAAATATATATCTGAGAATATGGTATGATTTTCATTGCATTAATGCTTTAAAAGCTGTTTTTTTATTTATTCAGAGAGACTAAAAGAGCATGACTTCCTGCACTGTGACATCAATCAAGTTGTTTTTTTTCACACTGTGATCTTCTAGCATGGTGTTAATGACTGTTTATCCAACCTGTGCTTCAGCAGGTGTCTGTCTTAGAGAAAATGTTTTGATTCTGTCCTCCATATTTCTATGCTGGGAGGTGATCAGGTCTGTGCTAGTCATCTTAATGGATTTATTTGTCATTAAATGGCAAACCTACACCTGAAATTTTCTGTGATTAAAAGCTGTTCACATCAGCGAAGACAAATATAATTATGAAGTTGTAGTAATTGAGAAGCTGAAAACAGCTATAATGGCGAACAGCTATTGTAAGAATCAAAAGAATGTTTTTTTTTTCCCCAGCTTATTAACATTAAAAACAACAACAATAAAACAAAAACAATAACATCACAACAATGTTATTATAGTTATGCATTTTATTCATTAATTTCCATTTGGTTTAGTCCCTTATTTATCAGGGGTCGCCACGGTGGAATGAACCACCAACTATTCCAGCATGTGTTTTACGCAGCGGATGCCCTTTTGGCCGCCACCCAATACTGGGAAACACCCATACACACATCATTCACATGCACATACACTATGGCCAATTTTCAATTCACTTATAGTGCATGTCTTTGGATTGTGGGGGAAACCGGAGCACCCGGAAGAAAACCACACAAACACTGGGAGAAAACTCACAGAAATGCCAACTGGCCCATCTGGGACTCGAACCAGTGACCTTCTTGCAATGAGGCAATAGTGCTAACAAGTGAACCACCGTATCACCCATTTAGCATTTTTAAATGAGTTTTTATTTTGAAATAATTAAAAAAAAATTATGCAAATTTCAGTTTCAGTAATTTAGTTTCATTAATAGTTTTGTGATCAGATGTCTATTTACTTTTTATATATAATGGGCCCTATCATACACGCAGTGCAATAAGGCGCAAGATGTGTTTGGCATGATTTGTTGCTATTTTCAGACCAGCGCAACACTAATGTTCATGTTTTGCGCTACATTTTTTAAAATAGCAAATCCCTTTCGCACTTCTTTGTGGACTCAGGTGTTCTGGTCTTAAAAGGAGATGTGTTAAGGCACATTGTTGGCGCATTGGTATTTTAAGGAACTGAAATAGACTGCGCCATTTACCAAATAAAAGCCGGCCATGTCCAGCAAAGAGCGTGTAAGTTGTGCAGTTATGCAGATTAATAGACACAGGATGTACAGCAATACACAAATATCTTTACATATAAAAAAAATAAAGCTTTACAATGTTACAAAATTTTTTATTTTCTACATGAATATAAAAACCACTGCCTTCATGCCTTCTTCATGTAAGGGGGCTTTTTTCAGTTTATTCATGACAATTTGCTTTTGTATAATCTTATTATTATCAGCAGTATTTTTTAATATATACATATATACAAAAACAGGTTTTGTCCACCTGTCAGGTTTTGGAAACATATACATCACCAAATGGGGCATAGGAATAGGACGTGTGTTTGGATAAAAATCTGTTTTTATTGTTCATTTGTTCTTAGAACTGAATTTAGAAATTGTTTGGAAACTAATGCTTGCGCTTAACAAGCAAAATTAAATATGTAGGCTAATGGATGTCTTCAGTGGAGTGCGTACAATATCATTTCCTTGTCCACAAAGGTAAAGTAGTAAAGTAAGAAGTAAAAGTATAAAGAAAAAGTAAAGAGGCCAACTGCAGGAGGCTTTATCCTTGCATTATCCTTGCAGAAGGCCTGTTGAACTGTTTTCTCGCTAGTAAAGCATTCAGTTTTTCCACTTACAAAGTCCACCATATAAATAGCAAATGTCACAACTGGGAATGGGAGATGAGACTCTGATTGGTTTAATGCACGTTATGCTCAAAACACACCCATAACTCATCAAGAGAATAAGCACAACCCTGTTAGATCATGTGCCGCGGCGCAAATCGGCCTTGATGTTTTTGTATCATGCGCTTTAGACTTTGTGCCTAGATCGTTAAAATAGAGCCCTTAGTTTGTTTTAATTTGAGTTCTTCCGGTGTCAACCAGAGCAAAGTTTAGTGTTTGCACATCTTACATTAACTCTTGTGCAAACCTCTTGTATATATACAAGTAAATTTAATAATATATAAATATATATAAATTTAATAATAACAATAAATAATAAAAGAAATGTTTGAACACTGAACCCAAAACCACACAAACAAATAAAAGTAAAGATGATGAAGGGTTAAGGCAAAACTTCTACATATTAAAGATCATGTATGTAGTTAAACAGGCCTAGTTTACAAACACGTTTTATGTTCATATATATATAAGATGTTTTTGTAAACAAAATGTAGTTGTCTGTAAATTTTCTGTAAATAGCCACAGAATAAGTGCTTATTCATTTTAAAAGCTAATATATATATATATATATAAATGTTATTTTATTTTAGTTTTTTAGTGATTTTTAGTGATTGTTTTATTAGTTTGGTTAATTGTAGTTTTTCCTTTATTATGATTTTTACGTTTCATCTCAGTCAACAAAAATGTTTTTGACCAATATTTTTAGTCTTAGTCTTGTTTACTAAAACAACCGTGGATCAGAATCCAGAGCTTTCCTTTTACATTGTTTAATTTTATTCTTGGCAGATGCTTTTATCCCAACCGAGGACAAAATAAGTCAGCTAAACAGCAAAAGGAACAACGTACAGTACTTATAATGAATTATTTTAATAAAAAGTGAATTGTACACATACACACACACACACACACACACACGCACACACACGCACACACACACAGACACACACACACACACACACACACACACACACACACGCACACACACATACGCACACACACACACACACACACACACACACACACACACACACACACACACACACACACACACACACACACACACACACACGCACAAACACAAACACGTGCAAATGTATATAGAAAATAGAATACAGAGGTTTAATGTTTGACTATTAAATGTCTTTGGCTGTTTCTTAAAGGGGCATAGACTAATGTAGTGTGAACTTGGAATAAGCATCCTCCGTTAATGTGCATTATATCATTGTTATATTTATCTTTATAGTTATGATAGTTTGATTGTTTTGATTGTTAATTCACATATCGAGCAATTAAGTTGCTTTGAAATATGGTGTGTGTTGTTTGTTCATTGGGTTGGCTTAATTTAAAATTGTCACTGTAGCTGAAAATGAGAGAAAAATGATGTTTGGTGAAGCATACAGCAGGAGATTCTCTGAGAATAATGAGAATATACAGTTCAGTCTTTAATTTTTCCCATCTCTTTTTCAGCTTCCATCGTGCTGCAGAAGTGGTGGTGCCAAATGCACCCATGTTTGGATGGCGAGGAGTGCAAAGCTCTTCCAGATCTGACTGGCTGGTCCTGCAGCACTGGTAACAAAGTCAAAACCACCAAGGTTCGTTGAGAAAATAAATGTGAATTGCATTTTGGTTTATTGGGGACTTGATGAAATTAGAACTGCATTGGTTAAAGGCTAATACATGCCACACTGAAAAAAGTCTAAAAAATCCAAGGTTGGCAAAGAAAGTGTCATCTGTCCATGGTTAAGTGGCGCATCTGAGAACCTTTTTATTGCCATAAAAGTCCCTTTTAAACAGTCTTTTCTGAGAACCACTATATATGCCATCAAAACACTCCACACGGGTATTCTCAGAAGAAGTATCTTTGAGGAGCGCTTCTTTCTCCCAAAGCCTTTTTCTCAGGCAAACCATTCTTCAAAGAAGCATTTTGTTCAGACCTTACTTTTATAAGAGCGTTCTCTGAAGCTCCTAAGTACACCGAAGGTCTCTGTTATGAGAGAACGCAATTAAACACACTGTAAAAACAATTCAAAATATCCACTTCTTTAAATGTTCACCTGTTTATGAACACATTATTGCAGAGACTATATAAGCTTCTCAGAAAACTCTTTTTAAATCGGTCCCCAAACTTATTGGCACACATCACTCAAACTTCCTAAAGCAAAGCTTAAAGATGAATCATATTTCAGTCACTCCACAGTTTGTTACTCATCAAATATATCCCTCAAGTCTTCAGTCATACACAGAAAACTGTCAACGGCCAATGGAAAATTTTCAAAAGTCAAGCCTAGACAAACATGCTGAAACAATTTTGTTAATCTGCATAAACTGCAAAATGTCTACATTTCTAATTAAAGAACCATATCTGAACTATTTAGGTTGACCTTATTCTTCACGTACAAGCAGGTGCAGTCATTGGAAGTGTTTTTGGCTCGAGACTACTGGTCTCATTCACTTCAGTTGATTTTTTTTAAATGTTATAAAAAAGTTTGTTACGCTGCTTCATGTTGCGAATTGATATTTTCTTGTTATATTATTCTGCTTTTTATGTGTATCTTGAACAAACTTGTTTGTAGAGCAATTAGTTTTATTGTTTTTCTGCTGTTTATTTTATTTTTTTGTAATTTTTCCTGTAGAAAAATTGAATCGGAAGTTCTAAAACTATTGCGAGTGCACTTCTGCATTGCAGAATAAGGTGAAAATGGATGAAGATTTCTATGATCTACCAAGGCTCACTGTAAATATGTGGCAAAATGTAACAAAATGTTATTTGCATAATGTTTTATATATATGAATTTATATACAGTTGAAATCAGAATTATTAAACCCCCTTTGATTTTTTTCTTTTTTAAATATTTCCAAAATGATGTTTAACAGAGCAAGGAAATTTTCATAGTATGTTTGGTAATATTTTTTCTTCTGGAGAAAGTCTTATTTGTTTTATTTCAACTTGAATAAAAGCAGTTTTTTATTTTTTAAAACCATTTTAAGGTCAAAATTATTCCCCCCTTTATGCCATGTTTTTTTTCGATAGTCTACAGAAGTTATACAATAACTTGCCTATAATTACCCTAACCTGCCTAGTTAACCTAATTAAACTAGTTAAGCCTTTAAATGTCACTTTAAGCTGTATAGAAGTGTCTTGAAGAATATCTAGTCTAATATTATTTACTGTCTTCATGTCAAAGATAAAGTAAATCAGTTATTAGAAATTAGTTATTAAAATTATTGTTGAGAAATCTTCTCTCAAATAAACAGATATTGATGTAAAAAATAAACAGGGGGGCTAATAATTCAGGGGGGCTAATAATTCTGACTTCAACTGTAAAAAAATAAACAATTAATTGCTGTTGTTTTTGGCTTACAGTACATGTACAGTAAAACACATAATTTTGTATGTGTGTGTGTCTGTGTAAATGCAAAAGAGCCCCTGCTCCCTGCAAACTTTCAACAACAGGATGGAGTTTTTATAGTACATGCCTCAGTTTCTCCAGCAACAACAAACAAAAAATCAGCATGCATTTTAAAACCGTGTCAGTTTTAAACTATTACAATACATGCATGAAACACACACACATAATGCTGACTGTCGGATTATGTGTGTGGAGTTCTCATTTACATCAGCTGTCAAATACATACAAGGTTACGTTAAAAAACACAGATAAAACACAACAGTTCACACAATACTAGTTGTCAGTGCTGGATAGATTACTTAATGTCCATGTCAACCGGAAGTTGCTACAGACTTTTAATTCTGTGTGGTGACGTAAGCATATTTCACCCAAACCGTCAAACTGATATGATCAGAAAAGGACAGCTATTCCAGAGCAAAAGAAAAATGTTAAGATTTTGACACCAGTTATTTTTTTCTGAGTTTCAGAAAAAGGACAAAAATAGTGTGAGAATGATGATAGCAGCCTAAGGAGAGAATATTGTCAAATTTACTCTCAGCCCCATAGACGCTGCATTAGAAACCCCTCATATAAGCGCTAATTTTTTATTTTTTTTTTGAAGCAAAGATGATATAATATATTCATAAATCCATATAAATGTTCATATATTTTAAAAAAAATCTAAATATTAAAAACTTTCAAGGATTTAAGATGCTGATAATCGTTAAATGCGAAATAACAGTCTTGTTAAAAGGGTCCACTGTTCAAATTAAAACTAACAATGTGCATTAGCAAAATAAACATTGTGAATTTTGATTTCATGCAGACTTTAACGAGGAAATGAAGCACTCAGTCAAGTTTACCTTATTTTGTACATTGGATTCCACTTTAATGAAAATATATTAAACAAACTCGATTAATGTAACCATTTAGAAGAAAACGGCATTTTTTACTATAGATTTTAGACCTAGGGTGCCGCCATCTTGGAATGTCACTGTGTCTGACATCACGGGGTTGGTTCCGCTCACTCAGCTGAACAGATACAATGGAAGTAATTGAGACTGTAAAGCCTAATTTAACCCAATGCGTGAAGTTGTAAACGTGGAGCTTGTGCAAATTCAAGCATCACATGTGTGTCTAATATAAAAATATATATTTATTCTATTTTTCTTTTTCCCCTTTTAATTACAGATCATTTGATGTGCTTTGATTCACTCTCTGTATTAATCTGCCTGACTCCCTGTCTGGGTTTCAACCATGGTAGTAATGGACTGAACACAGAGACTGGACAGCCTAATTTATCCCAATGCATGAAATTGTGGACGTGCATCGCAGAGCTGGTACAAATACAGCAAATACAAGCATTTCAGTGTCTTAAGTTGTGTATTTTTCTTGTTTCGCTTGATGCGCTGTGATCCCCTCACGCTGCTCCAGCACTGCCTGGCGAGATTTACATCTAATGCAACAATTAAAATGATACATGACTTCACGCTTTACTGAGTGGATTATGTCAAGACATATTCCCTTTACAAGTCGATCAACTTGATCTCTCATCATGTATGAAGGATAAAACCCTGCCTTAAGAAACACCCGCTCTTAGGGGTTTGAACCACTTTAAAACTTGTAATCTGTTACTGAATGAAAACTGGAGAAAGTAATTTAGTCTACATTACTTGGATTGCAAACTAATTTACATTGTATTTACGAAGCCATTTTATATTGTGAATATTCACTGATGAACAATATGATACAATGTAGAATAACAAAATAGGGTGGATCAATACATTACAAACTAAATACTGTCTGTGAATTATTCATATTTATGTGATTCATAAAAACAGTTACTGTAACCTGATTACAAGTATTTTAATATGTAATATAATCTAATTACAAGTAGTCAATATTTGGAATTTGGAACTGTGCAACATCATGTCTTGGACATGAAGACTACACACTACTTAGGCCACTTAAATGGGGTATATGCACGGCTAGTTTTTTTAGCCAATGATAAACTTCCAGTGAAAGTTTAATGTGGTAAATTTCAATTTCATAAGGTTCCTTTTACAGCATCAATGTTGTAGTGTAATTACAATACATTCAGTTGAATAGACTTTTTTTATTTTTATAAACTTTATTTATTGAACACATAGTGGATAGCATTTGTTGTATACAAATGTCCAATTTCTGCTTTTTTCCCTTTTTGAACACTTTTGTAAACATTTAACCCCGACACCCCCTGCTCATCCCACCCATACGTACACATAGCCACTTTTCTTGTAAAACGTATAACAGAAGACGGAGTAGTAGAAAGAATAAAAATAAAATATTAACAATAAAACAAAAATTATGATAATAGTACAATTTGAGATAAATATATAAATAATTTCAAATAAATAAATAAATAAAAAAATAAATAAATAAATACATTAGCTAGTTACATCAATAATAATGTGCTACCTACTTCTTGGTTATTATGGCTTTAGTTGTGCTGAGGTTGAACCTATGCGTCAAGATTAGGGCATAACGGTTCCGCAGAAAAAATGCTAGATTAAAAAAAATTATAATAATAATTCTGACCATAAAATGATTTCTTAAATAATCACTTCCAGAGGTGTTAAATCATCAAAATAATTTAGTAGTGGCCTCCAATGAGTATAAAACTTGTGAAAAAATCTTTTCCAATTTCAAAAGACTTAAGATGTCGTGTAACCAAACTTTGATTGAGGGTGGTTGGTGCGATTTCCACATTAAAAGAGTTCTTTTGCGAGCCAGTTGAATAGACTTGAGCATTCATTTAGTTATTCAAGCGTAAAACAAGATGAAATACCGTGGAACCGCTAGCGCCATCAGAATCAGCAGGCGAGTGCAGAAACTCTATTAAAATTACCAGGTTAAAATAAACTGTCATAATTTAAAAAAATGGCGGAGGGAAATGGAATTTGATGCAGTGCTTCTTGTCCGGCCTGAGACCCACTTTATATCATATATCTATCAGGCACTATGACCATTGATTTTTAAAGAAATCAGACCTTAAACCAGGGGTGCTCAACCCAGGTGAAGCATTAAAGAAATAACGCAGTCTGAGAACACACAACTGCCATAAGAATAATTGCTCAGAGTTATAAAGTAACAGCAGAACATCTGTTGAGTTCATTAAAATGCATTATGGCTATGAGCTCCACCGAGGCTTTCAAATTAAGAGTCCTAATTAAATTGGTAAGAGGGAGAGATGAGAAATGAATGACAGCTCTGGGTCTTACGTTCAGGATTAATGAGTCTGTTTATTGAGTCTGTTATTGGCTGAGCTGGCTTTCAGTCGGCCAGGTCCTGCCTTCTGCTACTTCAAGAGCCAATGAGGTGCGCTGAGGCATAGCTTGGAGGCGGGAAAGTGTGCTTTACTCCTGTAAGCATTAATTCTGCATTTAATGATAGTGGAAATGGAACAGTAACCAGCAGGCCTCAGTGAACTTGTCACAGGATATTGTGGCAATGAGCCAGGATACATATTGTGTTCTCTTGCTGTCTCTTTCCATCTGCATTCTTATATCTTTACATCCTCCTTCTGTTCTGTCTGCTTAATATCTTCATATTCTTATTATCATTCAGTACATTCTGGCTTCCTGCTGTACAGCTGCTCTATAACTTTTGCTCTGAAGCATTTTTATGACTTTATGACACTAAAGCAACAATCTTATCGTTTTATGTTTTTAATTTAATTTAATTTAATTTAATTTAATTTAATTTTATTTTATTTTATTTTATTTTATTTTATTTTATTTTATTTTATTTTATTTATTTTTATTTATTTTATTTTATTTTATTTAAAGGAAGTGGTTAAAAACAAACAAAAATTCAATTGGCATTCAGTTGAATTAAATTACTTTAAAAAAGCATTCAGATTAAATTCTGACTGCATACATAAATTAAGTTATTTAAGATGCATTCTCGAAAAGAAGTCATTTTTTTGTTTAATGATGTAATTTTTTTTTGTTCTAGTATTTTTTTTACAATGTTTTTATTCTTTTTTTTATTACTAATTGTATACATTATTTTGAACTAAATGCAAAATTTTGTTTTGGTTTGAAAAATGTATCTAATTAGAGTGTTAAAACTTAAAACTTTTTGCTAAACCTTGACACCCAGTGGTTAAACTAGGTATTGCACGGCTGGTTCAAAACACAAGCAAGTTGGTGCCAGTGATGTAGTTGTTAGTGCATCGACACATGCACTCCGGTGCTCACGGTGATATGAGTTCGATTCCCACCTTGCGGTCCTATGCCGATCCTTCCCTTCTCTCTTCTCCCTATGCTTTCCTGTCAATACTCTATACTGTCCTATCCATTAAAGGTGAAAACCCTGAAAAAATAATTAGAAAAAAAAAAAAAACACAAGCAAGCGCAGGTTGCCAGATTGACGACATCAACAGCCTGAATATCGAGCCTAAAGGCTGATTTAAGTTGTGTTCTAAATAAAAGCAACAACACACAATAGAAGGAATGTTTTTCAAATTAAAAGGAGTTTTTGTTCTGACCAATACCTGAAATATATATTTTTAGATATGGTTTCTATTTCTTGCAGCTGAAAAACAGAGCAAACTGACAATGATCAGCTCAGGTACTTTATTTAGTGTTAAATGTAAATTATGTGAGTTTGAATGCCATTTTACATGACATTTATTATCATACTACTGAAAGCTGCAGCAGATAGTTCACCTCAGATCTTGCAAATAAAATAAACCGTTTGAGATTGAACTTTAGAACTGTGACAACTGTGAACTTGTGATCAGTGATTCAGCATGTACATTTAATAATGTTGCAGAGGTTTAATATGTATTAATTAGGTTATAAACCTTACCGGCAGCACGGTGGTGCAGCGGGTAGCACAATCTCGTCACAGCAAGAAGGTCGCTGGTTTAAGCCCCGGCTGTGTATTACTTCTGGCTGTATTTAAATTTCTGTTGTGTTTCGTCTTGTGCAATCACTGTGTATCTTGTCATGTAGTGTGTTGTTAGGACACGGGGTTACCTGCTAACCTTATGTTTACATTCATAATATTTATATTATATGCTAATTAATAACCGTCTCATGTGGAACTCTAAATCTGCGGCTCATTTTGGAGTTTGCTACTGTCCACCGGAGGTTGCATTTCAGTCATGGAGACATACTTTGAGAGCCTTCATGACTGAATAAATGAAATAGACTGTTTTCCACCAGGGCAACCCGGGGAGCTGAAATACAATTGGCTAAACTGGCAGTGGGTGGGTTAAATGACCAAAACAAATACAAATGTTCTGGCACTTAAAAAAAGACATTTTCAAAGCAGAATATCTGACTTCAGCATTGTTTTTTAGATAAACAAGAATGTTCACTTGGCATGTTTCTTAAATATCTACAAGCATATTATAGTTTTTTATTCTTTAGACGAGTCAAAATCTTACATGCAGCAGCTTTAATCTACTTTTCTTTTTACTAACAGGTCACGCGATAGCAACAACATGGCAGTTCTACCATGGGGCCCAAGACTTCTTACCGACTCACTGGAAAAGAAGACTTTCTTGTTTAAGACACTGACATTCTGGAGAACTATACATGCTAGAGATTGGACAAACTCATTGTAGACTATAGACGGCATTTTGATTTGACAGAAGACATACAAGGATCTCTGTATAAAGACTGTCTGAAGACTGTCTCCATAAACTCAAAGTGACTTTCTGGATTTCCACTGGTTTGTGAGTGCATGAGAGATTAGAGGACATTAGACTTGAAGGACAAACCCTGGACTGTCAGATTCGGCTGGAGGTTTGTGTGCCTGCCTGTAAGAGACTGTAGTTTAACAATGTTTATCGGCTTTCCAGCACACAGCAAACTTTATATTCATGAGTAGGGAGGGAATTTTGCTCTGAATGTTTGATTCACAAGTTATTGTCAATTTGCTCCTCTGGGTCAAGTCATTACCCTGAAAATGTTTCCTTTAAGTCATTTTGCACTTCTAATTAGGGTTGCTGAATAGGATCATAACAACAAATTAAAAATTCATGAGCCTTTTTTTGCACTAGATAAGATCATATGGAGATGTGTTGCGTTTTCTAGTCTTTTACTGTCGGTGTGAGATGGAATTCAGGAGACAAAACATTTATAAAGCTTCCTTCCACAATTGCAAAGTAGAAATGCAAGTGATGTAGTCAACAGTAAAACAATGATAAACTCTACAGTAAAAAAATACAGCTCCTCCTTGCTGTAAAGTGTTATGTAATGTGAGCTTTACAGATGCAATCCCCTTGAAACAACTTTTAAAACTGACTAAAGCTGGCTAAAAACATGTTACTCTGTAAAAAGA
This sequence comes from Danio aesculapii, assembly GCF_903798145.1. Taxonomy (NCBI): domain Eukaryota; kingdom Metazoa; phylum Chordata; class Actinopteri; order Cypriniformes; family Danionidae; genus Danio; species Danio aesculapii. The sequence goes on from NC_079445.1 coordinate 18,634,747, forward strand.
TACACAAATTACTTAAAAGTGCACTAAGTATTTTGTTTCACTTGATTTGACACCCAAATACAAGGATTGGACAATGAAACGCCTGGTTTTAGACCACAGTCATTCATTAGTATGTTGTAGGGCTTCCTTTTGCGGCCAATACAGCATCACTTTGTCTTGGAAAGGACAGATACAAGTCCTGCACAGTGGCCAGAAGGATTTTGAGCCATTTTTGCAGAATAGTAGCCAGGTCACTACATGATTCTGGTGGAGAAAAAATGCTTTTTTGGGGCTTCTCCACACCGAAACTCTCTCACATATGGCAAAGACAGTAAAGGTGGACTCATCAGAGAACAATACATGTTTCACATTGTTCACAGCCCAAGATTTTCACTGCTGGCACCATTGAAACTAACGTTTGGCATTAGTACACGTGACCAAAGGTTTGTCTATAGCAGCCATGTATATTGACCCTGTGTTGCTGCCGATGAACAGTTTTGGTGGACAGAAGAATTGATGTGCATATTTAATTCATATTAGCACCTGTACATCACTTTTAGCTTCTTCTTGCATCAACAGTAACTCTTGTTGGATGTGGTTTGTCCTTCTTGATGGTATGCTGACATTACTCTGGATACTGTGGCCCTTGATAAATCACAAAGACTTGCTGTCTTGGTCACAGATGCACCAGCGAGATGCGCACTAACAATTTGTCGTTTTTTGAACTCTGATATGTCAGAGTTTAAGCAAAACTGTGCGATTACTCTGCCAATTAAAACTTCACGCGCTGCTCTTAATAGTGGAATGTGCAATCAATGAAGATTGGCCAATAGGTTGGTCAAATTTAGCCACCAAACTTCCAAAAACTAATCTGGCCAGTGTCAGTTTCATTGTCCAACCACTGTATGTTTAAAATGCTGATGAGGAGATTATTTTATTCTACAGGATGCAAATTACATCAACTTGATAAATACAACTCATTGGCTACTGCTCTTTTAGTCCCTGTTAACAGCTGGTTTTTAAGATGTGTTTTCATCAATCAGATCATGAGTATAGATGATGGAGACACATTGGGTATCTACTTGTGATTAGATAAAAGAAAATACACCTTAATACCAAGAGAAAACGTCCCCTTTATAGACTCTGCGGTATGAATAAATACATAAATAAAAGAATCATGAATAATTTAAAGGGGTCATGAACTGACTTTTTGGGTTTATTTTGTACTGCTCTCTGAGGTCTACTTTTTACATTATCAAAAAAAAATTACATAAAAAATATCAGAATTTATTATTACTAGTTTATTTTCTTACTTATTTGACCCACTTATGGGAACAAACCCTTTCAGTTGCTGTAGGGAAATGTAGACTCAGAGGTAAATGCTTACCTCCATGACAGTTTTGAATACTAAGGTTTTTTTGAAAGTGGAACTTTGATTGCATGTTTGACAGATAGATGGATACCGATATGATTTAGGTTTCTAAGCACATTAACACGGTACATATCACATAACAGACAGACAATGCAATATCGAACAAGTATTAAAAACAATTACTGTTGGATCTAATATGATCAGCACAGCACAGCGTTGTTTTTTGTAAATTCAGTGTTGAGCTGTGACTAGTTTGTAAATTATTTAAGAGTCAAATAAAGCGAACAAAAGAACAAGTTCTCACTGATGTGGTCTGAAACTGGAGAATAAAAGCTGGTTTATACTTCTGTGTCAAGCACACACATATAGTCCAGCTCGGTCTTCAAGCAGTCGCATAGCTCTCACCGTGGCTGATGCCGACGCGCACCTCTCAAAAAATGTAACTACATGTCACAACAACGCGTAGCGCAAGCTCTGTGATTGGTCAGCTTGGTAGCGGTGACGAGTGTGGACAGTGCTGAGAGCTGCGAGCCCGATGAGGCGAATGTTTACAAATGTGGAGTCCTGTGAAGGAGCTCCAGATGGAAACTTGTGTTTCGCACAAATGGAACTCCAGACGGAAACGTCCGCCGATTCCACGGCGTTTACTATTACGTAATATAGTCATGTTTTACGTTTTAGTTTTTAGACAAACAAGACGTTTTTGAGTTCTGAATCTTACCAGATGTTTTTTTTTATAGAACAACAACCTCTATTTTTTTAATAGATCAAAAATGATTGAGATTTTTTCAGTTCATGGCCCCTGTAATAATGATCATTGCTACAGTACATCCATCCCACTAGGTGTCAGTGTAAACCCCAAAAACAATGTGTCATCTAGCATTGAAACATAACCAGAAAGTTACTTAGTGCACTATTTTTTCGTGAACTTATTTTGAAACGTTCTGTTTTCTGGTCTAACTGTGAAGCTCTCAGAAGTACTCTCTGAAAACCGCCTAGCAATGTGCTGACTGAGATTATTAACCTGTTTAAAGATAAGCTCCGATGTGAAGAGGCAAAACTTATGCCCAATACTACAATTTAATAAAGTTTGAAATAGAATCAGCTCCACTATTCATCATGAGTTCCTCCGCAAACTTAACCTAAACTTCAATTCTCCACTCAAGTCGGTCCTTTTGTTCACTCTTGCTAAGCTTTCCCTTTTCCAGGGTCGAATCGAACTTGCAGAAAGGACACAGTTCGTTGTGTCTTTATCTATTGTATGTCTTTCTCAGGGTTTGTGAAGTGTTGAATGAGGTTTTCGCTCTATACGACGGCCCTGTTCGCAGGCTCACCCTGGTCCTGCCCAGACGTCTTCCAGGCTTCAAAGCCCCTTCAGACTCCAGCCATCTGCTTTGTGAGCTGTGATGAATGTATCAGAACCACTGTGATTCCAGTGTTGAGCCTTGGGAGATGAGGTCGAGTACCATCTTGAATTCTCATTACTGAAGCCCAGGATACCGTCAGCTCTCTCCTGGGATGATATATTTTTAGGTCTGGTGCTATTGGGAAAAGCTCATTCTGTTTGTGTTTCAAGTGGTCAATGGGATGAACGCATGGACATTCTGACAGTCTTTTCTGCTGCAGGTGTGCATGTTTGTGTCTGTCTGCATATGTTTATCTGCAGATCCATCTCTCTAGAAAGGCCTTTGTGTCGTGACGCTCTCCTGGGAAGCAGAAAGCTGCGAAATCCTCATGCAGACATAGAATGAAGTCTCTTCGCTTGTCAGCCATTGTTGTCCCGTGGGGCTGCCGTGCTCCGAGGATGAACCTGATATGTAGTGAGACCCAACATCACTTTTGGTTCAAGAATCAATATTTGAAGACAATTTCTTCACCAGTCCCTAGTGGCTGCAGCATGTCATTGCAGATCCGGCCTGTTGCCGGGAGAAGAAAAATGAGATGGGAATCACCAATAGGTCAGTAATATTTCAAAAAGGACAGCTGTGCCGCATTCATGTTTGTTCAGTAGAATAAACACAAATGAATGTCCATAGTACTAAATCATACAGGGCTGTTAAATTATTGATTTTGATTGGATCATAAACGTGTGAAGTCATTCTCTTTTCACCTTTCAAGTTTTTTTACTATTCATTTCTCCTATAAGGATTAAAAAAATAACAAAAATCCATCAGCAATGAACCAAATCAACCAGTTATGAGGATAACCATAACATTACTTTGCAAATTCATGTTCTTGAAGCTAAGAAGTATTTAAAATTCTGACAAAAAGACAAAGGTAGGAAGGGACTACAATCCCATAAAGTTTTGCAAATGACACCATCAAACATGAAGGAGAACAGGAAACCATTTAAAGTTGATAAAGTAACGTTAAATCAAGTTTATATGCAAAATTCATTCATTTATTTTCTTTTCGGGTTAGTCCCTTTATTAATCAGGGGTCATCACAGCGGAATGAACCGCCAACTTATCTAGCATAGGTTTTATGCAGCGGATGCCATTCTAGCTGCAACCCATCACTGGGAAACACCCATACTCTATCAACAATTTGGCTTAAAATTCTACCATAGCACATGTCTTTGGACTGTGGGAAAACCAGAGCACCTGGAGGAAACCCACGCGAATATGGGGAGAACATGCAAACTCCACACAGAAATGCCAAGTGACCTAGCTGAGGCATGAACCAGCGACTTTCTTGCTGTTCCTGCCACCGCGCTGCCCTAAAATGCAAAATATATATATTATTTTGTCAGTTTAGAAACTGTGGATAGTTTTTGTTTGTGGGTTAGATTAACTTGTGGAGTGTTAAAGTGTAAATCATCAACAATCACATTAAGGAAATCCTTAAAAATAAGATAATAGCTCAGAAGATGAATCAGATGAAAAGTTGTAATTCATTGTGAAACAATATATAATTATATGATTTTAAAACAATATTTAAGAATAATTTGAAACACTCCTGCCCCCCTTCTAAATAAATATTTTATAATTTTAAAATAAGTAACAGTTTACTTGAAAGTTCATAAGACTGTCATGTAACCTTTATAGTGACATGACACGAGTCATGAATGTGAAGAGTTTATGCATGCTTATGACAACTGTCATTAGTGTCATTATAGCTCAGTTAGTGAAGTTCATTTATAAACTTATTTTGAGAGGATCACGTGCTTATGATTGACCACGGCTGGTCCTGTATTAGCTATCACTTGATTTACCAATTAGATGAATCCAAACTATATAAATAACCAGAGTTTCTTTCCTTAGTTATCTTAGTCTCGAAGAATCCCCGCGTCCACTCCTACTCCTCATCTTTCCTAGATTATCCAGGATATGGTGGCACAGCAGCTTAGTAGTTAGCATTGTTGCCTCAAAGCAAGAAGGTCACTGGTTTGAGTTTCAGCTAGGTCAGTTGGCGTTTCTGTGTGGAGTTTACATGTTCTCAGTGCTCGTGTGGGATTCCTCCAGGTTCTCTGGTTTCTTCCCACAGTCCAAAGACATGTGACATAAGTGAATTGACTAAATTTACAGTAGATGAGCTCTTAGTTAGGCTCTTATATATGCCTTTCAGTCAGCAGTTTGTCTTTCCATGGGCCCTAACTAAAGCAGGAGAGTTCTTGAGATCTACCTGAGCTCAAACTCTCCTCTTGCCCTTCAAAATGGGAGGGAGCCCCAGGCTTGAGTATCTTCTGAGCTCAGGGCTCTCCTGGGACAAACATGCTTGGTTATCAATTATCAGCTAAGCGTGAACTCTTGAATGCGATATTAAATGCAAAGATGACATTGTTTAAAATGACGTTGATATGAAAAATTTAACATAAAAAATACTCCACAACTGGTCATTGTTTTTATCATGACAGCCAGACATTACCAATACCAATTACTAAAAAAACTTGTCATAAATCTGTCATAAACATGATTGTCATAAGGCTATTATAATTTTGTCTTTATTTTTATTTCATTAATTACTCACCTTTTTTCAGTGGAATAAAATAAATGTGTTATTAAGAATTACTCAAACAATCAAATAAATAACTAATTATATAGTGTACAGTGTCAGCAGCACATTGGCTCAGTGGTTAGCACTGTCGCCTCAAAGCTAGATGGTTGCTGATTCGAGTCCCGGCTGGGTCAGTTGGCATTTCTGTCTGGAGTTTGCATGTTCTCCCCATCCCCCACAGTCCAAAGACATGCACTATATTGTAGGTTAATTGGATAAACTAAATTGTAGTGTACGGGCATGTGAATGAGTGTGTGTAAATGTTTCTCAGTACTGGGTTGCAGCTGGAAAGTCATAAAACATATACTGGATAAGTTGGCGGTTCATTCCGCTGTGGTGACCCTTGATGAACAAAGAGACTAATCTGAAGGAAAATGAATGAATGAACGAATGAATGAATGTACAACAGTGTCATATATTTAATAAAGTTTAATAGTATTTTGATGACAAATTCAATTAAGGTCAAGCAAAATATTAACGATGCTGTTATGAAACTCATGACACAATTTTAATGGCCTCAAGACAATCATGTTTATGACAGATTTAAGACGTGTTTTGTTATGTTGGTAATGTCAAGTTTTGATGTATTTGGTTATGTACTATTTGTCATAAAGAAATCTCAAACAATGTCACCTTTGCATTTACATTGACAGCATTTATAACATCTCATTCATATACATCGTATGTGTTATGTCATGATTATAAAGGTTTCATGACAGTCTTCTGAACTTCCCCTTTAAATAAAGTGTTACTGCATTGACACAAATGACATCACTACCACAAATGCCTAGGTATCAATGAAAATGCAAGTTATCTACTAACATAAATAATAACACATAACTCTTTCTTTATTTTTTGATTTGGTTCTTTCTTTAAACCATAAAAAATTTGTGCGTCAAAATTATTCGTAACATCAAAACATAATAAAAATGTCAATTTTGCCCAACATTAGAAATTTCAAGAGTTCACACTTAACTGATGATGAACGGGGGAGGCGGCTGACGGGGAAGAGCCCTGAGCTTATAAAATCCTCGAGTCCAGGGCTCCCTCATGTTTACAAGGCAAGAGGGGAGTTTGAGCTCAGTTAGATCTCGAGAACTCCCCTGATGTAGTAGCTAATAAAGTGATTGGTGCCGATGGTGCCGATTTGGATTAGTCAATTAATTTAAGTTGCATTATTTTGGACGGTGGGAGGAAACCAAAGAATCCGAAGGGGAAACCCACGTGAGCACGGGGAGAACGTGTAAACTCTGCACAGAAATGTTGGCTGGCTTGGTAAGGAACAGAATCATTGACGTTCTTGCTGTGAGGCAACAGTGCTAACCACTGGGCCACCGTGTCATCCATCTAGAAAAGGAGAAGGAGTAGGGGTAAAAATGGGAGACTCTTCAAAACAAAGATGGCTGTTATATGGACCTTAGGGTATTTATAGTGGCTTAGGAATCGTCTGATTAATAAATCATAAATTGGATGATGCAGGACCAGCTGCAATCAATCATATCACGCGATCCTCTCGAAATTAGTTTATAAATAAACTTCACTTAAATGAGACAAAGTCGCAAAGTGAAGTTTCACAAACTAATTTCGAGAGGAGCACGTGATATGATTGAGCACGGCTGGTCTCTCCTCTGTAATCATTAGTAAGCCAATCGGATCATTCCAAACTCACTATAAATAGCCTATCTAGTATTACTCCCTTATCTTTGTATCTTTGTGTGAAGAATCCCCCCCCCCTCCACCCCATCTCCCCCTTTACCAGGGGGAGCTCTCGAGAACTACCTGATCTCGTACCCCCTTACATGCTCATTGACCAGGCGGGAGCCCTGGGTTTATTTATCTCGAAGCTCAGGGCTCTCTTCCCGGACAACATGCCAAACTTGCTGTTATAATCAAGAAATATCTAAGTGTGAACTCTTGGAATAAATTTTAGGGCGTTTTTTTTCCAGCAACTCACAAAAAATACAAATAAAATAAAAATGCACACCCTCTCTCTGCCTCATAGCTGCATCATCATCCTGGTGTGCATTATTTCATTCAAGAATGTTTCATTCAAGTCAATAATAAAGACTACGATCACACACACAAACACAAACTCAGCTTTAACTTCTTTAAACAGTCTGGGAGGAGACGTGCTGAGCTCATAGGTCACATGCACAGCCCACATCTTCGATTGGTGATCGATCTTCCGACTTAAACCTCAGGACAAGTTTCATAAAAATAAAGCGAGAGAGAACGCCAATGAGTGTAAGATTGCAGGCAGATTTCATAAGAGAGTTTACTGTTTTCGCTCAAATCCCGTAGCATCCCAGGAGCCCACTTAAACACTGACTCGCTCCGTGGGGCGGCACGTACCCAGCATTGAAAAGAAACAAAATCTAAAGCCAAGATAAACATAAGCAGTGCTATTTCTACTCAGCTGTCATCCATTGTCGAGTTCAATTCATGTTCGCTGAAAGTGAGCGTTTCTTATGACTGTGTTTGTGTAGAAAGCGAATTGATGTAAACAATTGATTATCATGTGCTGTGAGGGAGCCGTTGTAAACACCCAGGCTGGGGAATGTTTATTACAGAACTGAATCGTCCCCAAACTCGGAATGAATTTGAATGACATTCCCTTCATATCCAGTTCTCGAGACGTCTCCATTGGCACCGCTGTCACAATACAATTTGTCAAAGTGCTACAAAGCATAAATAATCTATGATGTAAAATGCTCTGATTGAATAATTTATGGATACTAGACTGTGAAGTTATGAAAAGTAAGTAAGCAAGCGATGTCTCGGTTTGTCTTTAAATTAGAGTGATGGCTTGACGGGTGAAATTAATTACCTGATTTGACTCGCAGTTAAAATATAAAGTAGCACTGCTGTTCCGGGCATTTGCTTGAAGATGCATAACTTGGATCTTGAGGACATGTGGGAAGAGTTTTCAAAAATAAATGACATCACTGTTCGGTTTGAAGATGCTTTTTTATGCACTCCACTGTATGTAATAAAGCTAATGGTATCAATTTTTAAAGATGTTGTAGAATTCAAGTTAAAGGCTAATCAAGTCCAGAAACGTGAACTAATCTGTTTCTATTTTATGCATTTAAGTTGAGGTCTAGATATGAGAAATGAGATATAATAGAGGTGATTTACAATATTTATGATAAACATTTTTGCGACAAGTGTGCGGAAGTGGGTAGCGAAGGTCACTGGTTTGAGCCCCGGCTGGGTCAGTAGGCATTTCTGTGTGGAGTTTGTATGTTCTCCCCGTGTTCGCATGGGTTTCCTCTGGGTGCTCTGGTTTCCTTTACAGTCCACAGGCAAGCGCTATAGGTGAATTGGGCAAGCTAAATTGTCCGTAGTGTATGTGTGTATGTCCTGGTCTTCTAGATTGGGGGTTGAGCATTGGGCTAACAACTCACCTCATTAAAAACTAGATGTTACGAAACACCAATGTGGTGCACTAAATAAATATTCATATTTAGTATATATGGTGCACTTCGATATAAATGGCCCTGGGAGTATAAGTATGGTGAATGTTTTTGTGTTTTCAAAGAATGCAACAGTCAGTGTCATTTCAAACATTAATTGTCTTGCATGTTAAATACAAAAATCTTGCACAGAGACACACACACTGGAAATTTATTTTATTTTATTTTATTTTATTTTATTTTATTTTATTTTATTTTATTTTATTTTATTTTATTTTATTTTATTTTATTTTATTTTATTTTATTTTATTTTATTTTTTTGCTTTATTTTATTTTATTTTCTGCTTTATTTTATTTTATTTTATTTTTTTGCTTTATTTTATTTTATTTTATTTTATTTTATTTTATTTTATTTTATTTTATTTTATTTTATTTTATTTTATTTTATTTTATTTTTTTGCTTTATTTTATTTTATTTTCTGCTTTATTTTATTTTATTTTATTTTTTGCTTTATTTTATTTTATTTTATTTTATTTTATTTTATTTTATTTTATTTTATTTTATTTTATTTATTTTATTTTATTTTATTTTCTGCTTTATTTTATTTTATTTTATTTTATTTTATTTTATTTTATGACACAAACTAGTTTTTTAAAGACTTTTACTAATTGTTAAAGAGAATAATTTTAAAGCATTTCTTTTAAAAAATGCTTCTTTTATTGTATTTAAATTACTTTTAAGTTTTAAATAAAAATAAGGTGCCAGCAGGCATACTGTACAAAGTCGTAAGACGTTAATATTAGGTTAGATTTTGGTTGTGACATCAGTTGACCAAAATTCAATGTTTATCCAGCTTCTAAGGACAATGTTATTTTAATGTCTAATAACGACATTTAGTTGATTTTAGGTTGTGTTTAAAAGAGACCAAAATCAAGCGTCGAGCCAAAATTATACAAAGTAATATTAACGTCAAATACTAACGTTTGTTCGTCAGGTGTGGCAACACAATCTCAATCTCATGGCTAATTCGTATAAATTTGCTGAAAAATCTCATTCGTACAATTTAGTATGATTTGCTTATGCCTAATAATGGTTGGGTTTAGGGGTGTAAAATTGTACATTTTTGTACGACTGAACTCTTACAAATTCGTAAGAATTAGCCACTTAACTGACAAACGTAAAATAATTACGTTTCCTCATGAGATCAGGCTGAATATGGCAACCAAAACTCAACATCTGATAGACATCATAGTGGTAACATCCACACCACGTCAAGCTTTAACATCATTATACGTTGCTATTTGGTTGATTTTAGGTTGGACGTTTGACATTGACGTTGGCCTGATGTTGGATTTTGACGTCAACCCCATTTTCATTTCCAAACAAAATGCAATGTCCCCACAATGTTGGGGTACAATGTCAATCTGACGTCATGTTGACGTCCTGTGCCTGCTGGGGTCCATTAATTAGATTTCATCTTATTGTATTTTACAAACTTCTTTTGTCCTAACACAGTTTTAATTACAAATTAGGTACTTTTATTTTATTTTATTTTCCCTTACTCCCTTCAGATAATTTACCTTTTTATCAAGAAATACCAAAGTAAAATGATCTGCATTTAATTTTTTATTTGAACTACAAGGCACTCCATTGTGAATATACACTTCAGTTATAATAACATCACATCTGAAGGGCTTGCAGACAACACCATCACTGCCCTTTAGCTGTGATTACATTCATAACACAATAATACAATACATAGGCTAATACATAAATGAACAGACTGCGCATCCAGAGGCTAAAAATAGCACAAGTGTTTCTCAAGAGAATGTGAGAAAGCGAATGTTTAGAGGGTCGATGAGACTCAGCCCGTGACCCTGAAACCATTAGCTTTGTTTGTATATCCGTGCTACAATAATCCAAATCTATTATCTCCCAAAACCAATTAACCACGCAAGCATTCAGCACTGACCCCAGCGTTTGCTCTGGATATGGGGTTGGGGAACATCCCCGATTCATTATCCTCAGATACCACCCTGCTTTTCACTAATACGTGCCAAGGGAGGTGCCAATGTGACCAAGCTTGATAACACAGACGCCTGTGGGCACCACTCGCTCTCATGGCCAGGGTTTTGGAGCTGCGGGCACATTGTCATGGCACTGCGTGTGTGTCGGATGGGATTGAAGCAGCAGATATTGCAACATTCGTTACATCTGTGTGCTTTGAAGAAGGGTCTCAGTAACACAGAAACTCGAAGAGAGAAACAAACAGTGCAGTATGTGTCATTGCGCACGACGGGAGTGTTTTTATTGCTAAATCTAGCCACGCGTGATGTTTTGTTTCTGTCATCAGTAGATGTTTGGTGATACTGTGCATAAAACGGATCAAAATATACTTGTCAGTGATAAAACGCATGCATATGTGATGTTACCAAACAAGACTCGTTGAAAATATATAGTTGTGGTTTCATTTATGGGGAAGAAAATTAGTATGCTGTGTGGAAAACATCTGATGATAGTGGCGATAAAAAGATTGGTGAGATACAGTCATAAACAAAATCCAAAATGAAGCTTTGCTCTCTGTTTACCATCAGGTTGTCCAAGATATGGTGACTTTTCACTTCAGCAGGTTTTTAGCTGAAAGTATGATCCTTCAACAGCTACAGTAGAGTCAAAACAAGTTAATGAAAAATGCAGAAAAAACAAAATGTATCCCTGTGACTACTGATCATACACTGAGGACTTATTAAAGGGATAGTTCAGCCCTCAAAATTAGAATTTACTCACTATTTAGTCACACTCAAATGGTTGCAAACTTCTTTTTTCTGTTAAAGCATAAAGGAACAAATTTCGAAAAAAGTTGAAACCTGTAACCACTGACTTTCATAAAACAAACACTATGGAAGTCAATGGTTAGGTTTTCATTTGAAGAAAGAAACTCATAAAGGTCTGAAACAAATAAGAGGTGAGTAAATGATGACAGAACTTTCAGTCCATACACTCTCAGAAATAAAGGCAAAAAACCTGTAATTGGGGTGGAAAGGTATGCTTTTGTACCTTAAATGTGCACATTGGTACCTTAAAAAACTATTTTGTACGCTTTTATATCTTTAAGGTACTATAAGGTACATATTTGTATATTTTTTGGTATTAATATGTACCCTTAAGGTAAATATGTACCTTTTGAAAAGACGTTTTGAAAAATGTTTTGTTTGCAAAATTATTGCCTTTAATCCACAGTCTGAGCAAATAGTCCTGAGTGTTAACAACAGTCTGGATTTTGAGCTTTCTGCAGCATAATAATATACTTTTGACTACAGTCAGAACGCTGTAAAATATCTTATATTATTAACAATTTCCTATATTTTGTGATTTATGGGTGTTTCCATTTTTGGACCTTTTATTCTTGATCTTTGGTGTTTCTCAGTTGGGTTGCAGTTAGAAGGTCATCCACTATGTAAAACATATGCCAGAGTAATTGGTAGTTCATTTTGCGGTGGTGACCCCTGATAAGTCAGGGACTAAGCAGAAGGATAATGAGTGTGTGAGATTCACACACTGATGTTTTGCTTAATTGAAGCTAAAAAGCTTGATCTGATGAAGAAAAAAAGTCAAGTAGGCTACACGTTGAATGCACCAAGGGTGAATATAGCTAAGTTTACACAACAATAGCCTAAAATGGTGTCACATATAATGAAAAATAAATCTAAATAATCAATTTTTAAACATATCTATGAAAATGTGCAAAAATACTGTATTTAAATTGCCACATCAATATTTGGCGCTGTCACCTTGTTAGTAAACAGTAATTTGATGCGTTTTTCAGTCCCCAAAATCCAGCGGCTGTGTAAATGAAAAGGTGAAACATATAAAAAAATTTCCCATTCTGAAAACATTATTGAGTAATGCAGATCTATAGGGATGCATCTGAAGACCCAGATAAAGATCAAGTGTGAATTGCATTTGTTATTCCACACCTGGAAATTGAAAAAGGGAAAAGAATTTTAAACTCTGCCTTAGGTAAAGTGTTAGCAATTATGAAAGCAGCTCAAAAAGCACACAAAAAAAAAGTGAGAATGTGCTTGTTTGTTAACACTACATAAAATATCCTTTAATTAACAGTTCCCTGTATCATGATTTGCCTGCTTTCACATGGTGTGTTTTTTTTGTTTGTTTATTTACACTTTTTGAATTGCATTATAGAACCTTGATCTCTGAATAGAAAACTGAACTCCTTGTAACTGTTTTACTTCTAGTTTAAAACAATATACTGTATACGAAATATTATATACAAATAAATATAAATAGCTGGTAGCTTACTACTTCTGTTTTGTTATGTCACTGAATGTTACTTTACACTTTTGAACATCAAAAGCTGTCATCTGAAAAGGTAAATAAACAAAACACCATGAATCACAAAATGCTGTCAACTTTTAATTAAGTTCTTTACTTATCAGTTTATTTTAATTCATAATAATAATAATAATGATAACAACAACATCTATAAAAAAAATAATAGTAATAATAATAAGAAGAATACAAATTCAACAGATTTATGCAAAGATTGTGAAATAACTGAACCACTTAGGCTTATATTACTAGAAATATCACTAGAAAATCTGAATAATATTAATATAACTTATTTAAATTCATATAAAGAATGTTATGTCCACAAAGAAAGAATTTTAATTTAATTAAATGAGAACTCAAAGGAAAGACCTTTTAATTAAAGTCAGTTATCAGTCAACTGTACTACATTTAAAAATACATAAATGTGATATTTATTGACATTTTTAGTAGTTTGAAAGTAACAGTTTAACAAATGCTTGCCATTACTTTAATGCTTTATGGAATCTGTTTGCCACTACTCTATCTTTGTCTATATCTAGGTTATCTGTATCTATAGACAATCTATGTACACTATATTAGGTACACCTATCCAATAGCTTGTTAATGCAATTTTCTAATCAGCCAGTCACATGGCTGTATCTCAATGCATTTAGGCATGTAGACATGGTCAAGACAATCTGCTGCAGTTCAAACCGAGCATCAGGAATGGGGAAGAAAAGTGATTTAAGTGACTTTGAACATGGCATGGTTGTTGATGCCAGACAGGCTGGTCTGAGTATTTCAGAAACTGCTGATCTACTGGGATTTTCAGGAACAACCATCTCTAGGGTTTACAAAGATTGATTCTGAAAAGGAGAAAATATCCAGTGAGCGGCAGCTCTGTGGGCGCGAATGCCTTGTTGATGCCAGTGGTCAGAGGAGAATGGCCAGACGAGCTGATAGAAAGGCAACAGTAACTCAAATAACCACTCATTACAACCGAGGTGTGCAGAAGAGCATCACTGAAAGCACAACACCTTGAGGCGGATGGGCTACAGCAGCAGAAGACTACACCAAGTGCCACTCCTGTCAGCTAAGAACAGGAAACTGAGGCTACAATTCGGTTCACCAAAATTGGACAATAGACGATTGGAAAAACGTTGCCTGGTCTGATAAGTCTCGATTTCTGGTGCGACATTGGGATGATAGGGTCAGAATTTGGCATCAACAACATGAAAGCTTGTCTATCCTGCCTTAATTCAATGGTTCAGGCTGGTGGTGGTGGTGTAATGGTGTGGGGCATATTTTCTTGCCACACTTTGGGCCCTACCAATTGAGTATTACCACAGCCTACCTGAGTATTATTAACCACAGTGTACCCATCATCTGATGGCTACTTCCAGCAGGATAACGTGCCATGCCATAAAGTGCAAATCATCTCAGACTGGTATTTTGAACATGATAATGAGTTCACTGTGCTCAAATGGCCTCCACAGTCACCTAGATCTCAATCCAATAGAGCACATTTGGGATGTAGTGGAATGGGAGATTTCAATCATGAATGTGCAGCCGACAAACGTCTGATTCTATCATGTCAATAAGAACCAAAATCTCTGAGGAATATTTCCAGTACCTTGTTGAATCTACGCCACAAAGGATTAAGGCAGTTTCGAAGGCAAAAGCGAGTCCAACAAGGTACAAGTGGCTGGTGAGTGTATATTTCTATGTTTGAACATAATGTTTGAAACAGAAAAAGTATATTACCTCTAACTACTGAAAAGTAAAAGTCACTTTACATTTTCAACGATCTGAAACTGACTCAACAGAGATTGTTCAGGTGAAGTTGGTTTTATATTCACACATTTTTTAATATTCACTTCCTAATAATTTTCATTTCAGAAAAGTAATCATTGCAAATTCTAAGTAGTGAAATCATTTTAGCAGCCAATGACTATTAAAGTGCAACATTGTTCACTGTCAAAAAATACTGCTAATGGAGTTTTGAAGTCATACTAACATGATTTCAGACTTCAAATTTCAGATTCCAAGTACCAACAATATAGGGAGCATGTCACAAGTTGTCACTGAATGAATGTGTGAATATAAAACCAACTTTACCTCAATGCAGAGATCAAGGTCGCATAATGCAGTATGAAAACATACACTATAAGCATTATAAGCAAGTGCCTGTTTTACTGTGTCTATAGATGATGTGGAAAACTAAACAAGCAAATTTGCAGAAATGTTGTCTTTTCCAAAAGTAAAGCTTTAAACTTCTATGCAGGTGTGTTAATGATCTCACCTCTGAGGCTTGTAAACATCTAATTTTTTTGGTCTTCTCTAATTTACTGTCCAAAAAATGAACAGATTTGTCATGGCCAGAGCACAGACTTCCATACAACACTTCTTAAATCACACAAACAGACTCAATATATGTGCAGAGACTCAACAACACGTTACAAAGTGATCCTTTGCGAAATGATTTAATAAAATCAGATTGGCTATGAAAGACACGTTGCTTAATACAGCCTGGGAGTATGTCTTTTTAAAGAGCTATTTAAAGAACTTTGCCCCAAAAAATAGTGGAAATATGATTTACTGCCGTTCTTAATTACTGTCAAGGAGGATAAGATTTAGAAACTGCAGTTAGCAAAAGACCCACGGCAACGTTTGGGTACTGTGCTAAACAACTGCCTGGGAAAATGTTGTTTCCTTGGCACAGAACAAGTGTTGAAATGTTTGTTGTTTGTGGCGGTTTTTTTTTCTTTATATCTATCATACATAATTCATCGTTCATGCCCAGAATGCAGGATTTGTAACCGTTTAAAAGATTAATAGCTTGTTTACTTGACAAATTGTGTCTGATTTCATGGGTGGGAGAAGGGAAAAGCTTGGAAATTATATGGAGTCTGGAGCATAAAATGAACATATTTGAGTCTAAAGTGAAACAATTAATATTGTCTGCAAATTACCAACAACTACTCATGTTCTCATGTACTGCCTAATGTACTGCCTTTCCTTTCCTCTTTCCTTTCCATCCTTTCCTTTCTTTTCCCTTTATGTTCTTTTCTGCTTTCCTTTTCTGTTCTTTTCCTTTTCCCTTTCTCCTTTCTTTCTCCTTTTCTCCTTTCCTTTCCTTTCCTTTCCTTTCCTTTCCTTTCCTTTCCTTTCTTTTCTTTTCTTTTCTTTTCCTTTCCTTTCCTTACATGTTCTTTTCTGCTTTCCTTTTCTCCTTCTCTTCTTTTTCCCTTTCTCATTTCTTTTCCCTAAACCTTTCCTTTTTCTTTTCCTTTTCTTTGCCCTCCTTTTCTTTCCTTTCCTTTCCTTGCTTTGCATTTTCCTTTCCTTTCCTTTCCTTTCCTTTCCTTTCCTTTCCTTTCCTTTCCTTTCCTTTCCTTTCCTTTTCCTTTCCTTTCTTTCTTTTCTTTTCCTTTCCTTTACTTTCCTGCCCTTTCTTTCATTTCCTTACATGTTCTTTTCTGCTTTCCTTTTCTCTTTCTCTTCTTTTCCCCTTTCTCATTTCTTTTCCCTAAACCGTTCCTTTTTCTTTTCCTTTTCTTTGCCCTCCTTTCCTTTCCTTTCCTTTCCTTTCCTTTCCTTTCCTTTCCTTTCCTTTCCTTTCCTTTCCTGTCCTTTCCTGTCCTTTCCTTTCCTTTCCTTTTCTTTCCTGTCCTTTCCTTTCCTTTCCCTTCCTTTCCTGTCCTTAGTGATTTTCTTTTCTTTTCTTTTCTTTTCCTTTTCTTTGCCCCTTTTCTTTCCTTTCCTTTGCTTTTTCCTTTTCTTTGCCCTTTCCTTTCCTTTCCTGTCCTTAGTGATTTGCACAATTTTCTTTTTCTATTTCTCTTCTTTTTTCATTTCTTTTCTTTTCTTTTCTTTTCTTTTCTTTTCTTTTCTTTTCTTTTCTTTTCTTTTCTTTCATTTCATTTCCTTTCCTTTCCTTTCCTTTCCTTAGTGATTTGCACAATTTTCTTTTTCTATTTCTCTTCTTTTTTCATTTCTTTTCTTTTCTTTCCTTTTCTGACTTTTTCTTCCCCTTTTTCCTTCATTACATCCATTTCTTTATTTTCATTTGTCTTTCATAACTAACTTTCTGTAACCTTACACTTTGAGTTTTCTTAATTTCTAGAAGTTTTAATCCTTATTTCCACATTCCTGTTTTTTTATCTCTCTCATTTTAATGTTTACCCCATCAAAATTTGCTTTAATTGCCTTATTCCCTATTTTTCCATTTCTTACCATGTTTTTCTTTTCTTTATTTTTTCCATTCATTTCTTCATCTAAGTGAACATTGCCTATTCATACTGAAAAGAGAAAGAGAAACAGGCAGATTACAGACGCTTTCTTTTATTTGCTTGTCTGTGCTTTAAATCCCAATATACAAGCATTCTTTCTGTATATACATTGTACCTAACCCTCCTGAAATAGAAAGAACTAGAAGAGGAAGTCCTATTCTGTTCCTCTGTATTAATTATTGCATGTTTAATTAACATGGATGTTTGCGTTTATCTCGTAAATATAGCTGCCACTAATTGTTCCTGACATTTTCTGTCCCAGTTCTCATTCCTCTGAAGAGTGATTTGAGGCAATGTGTAGCACGTGTGTGTGTGTGTGTGTGTGTGTGTTCGAGAGGAGATGTGTGCCTGCATCTCTTTTCTGTTTTTATCTTTCTCTTTCTCCATCTCAGAGGTGTTGGCAGGCTTGTCACGATTAATGTCTCCCAGCAGAAGAAGTGTATTTAGGATCTCAGGGTGTGATCAAGATAAAGATCCTGTCTGTAGTGTGTACAGTGTCAGAGAGCGGAGGACTGAAGACCTGTGGCTGAACTCTTGTGCTTACATCACTGAACAGCTGATTGACTGAACTAAACATGACATGCTGTCGTGTGTCCTCGGAGGTCACATTGGTTTGGGCTTGAGGAAGTGGATCAGTGATGCTTTATTGAGATTAGAGAAACATAAATACCAAAAAAAAAGGTGCGTAAAATAACTGTTTAGTCTAGAATAAAAAAAAAAAAGATTTTAAAACCCTGGACATCACACGCTTGGCATTTTTACAACAAGTTTGAGAAAAAACTGGGCTTCATTCAATAAAAGATTGAGGATCAAACGCTGCTAGACTTTTAAGATTTCCAGAGCACAACAAACTTTTCTAGGATCCGACCCAATCTGCTGCTGCTGGTGTCTATATGAGTTAACAATTAGGCTGTTTGTACATGGAAATCAAATATAGCATGCATCTGCAATACGGCATATACTATATCTAGTCATTTTTTTTTTTCATTTGTAGAAGATAAATGCTACAAGAGGAATTATTTTATTGTTGAGTCTATCTTTCTTGCTAGATAGATAGAAAATGTAAGCTTATTGTGAAAATACCTTTGATTTTATAGCTTTACTCACCCCAACAACAACAGTAATCCTGCTGTTTTGCCTCGTGTGTTTTTGTGCTGGTACCTTGGTAGTTTTACACTTGTTAAAAACATATACTGAAAATAAATATGACAGAAAAACCACCAGTAGATGGCAGAAAATTACAGTCTTATTGATTTATTAATTGAATTGTTCATTCAAATAATTTGCTCTAAATAGCTGATTCAGTTAGTAATAAAAAAGCAAATGATTGTTTGAGATTCTAAATCATTGGCTTGATAGATTCATTTCAACAGATTGACATAACAATAAGTGCAGTGTTGGATTTGCTTTTGCAGACTTATTTAAAGTCTTTGAGATGAGGTGTTTTCAACACTTTGTAACTTGAGTTGCACAGGTTGACATTTGTAGATGTCAAGAAAATATTTTGCTGTCAGGGGTGGATGGGCCATCTGCAACGCAGGCTCATTGCGGATACGTTTCCAGGTCTACATTTCTGGGCACAGTAAAATACATAATCGTAAGTACGTCTGCTCACAGTTTTTGTTTTTGCAAATCCACTAGAGGGAGCAATATACCCCAGCCTACCAGTTTTGACCTTGCTGTCGACTGAAATGCAACCAGACGTACCTGTGGCTACATTATTGGCACTCTCCAGAAATGTAGATGGGGGTGCGTATCCACAATGAGCCTGTGCTGGCCTTCTGTGTGTTTTTGCTAAACATTAAAGTCAGTGTAAAGTGATATTAAATATTTTTTTCTGAGAACACAAAAGTATCTGATGAAAAAATTACTCAAATAAATAGTTACTAGTTCGCGTGGGTTTCCTCTGGGTGCTCCGGTTCCCCCCACAGTACAAAGACATGTGCTATAGGTGAATTGGGAAGACTAAATTGTCTGTAGTGTATGAGTGTGAGTGAGTTTGTATGGTT
Organism: Danio aesculapii; assembly: GCF_903798145.1. Taxonomy (NCBI): domain Eukaryota; kingdom Metazoa; phylum Chordata; class Actinopteri; order Cypriniformes; family Danionidae; genus Danio; species Danio aesculapii. The sequence continues at coordinate 18,654,141 of NC_079445.1, forward strand.
GTTTCCCAGAGATGGGTTGGGGCTGGAAGGGCATCTGCTGTGTAAAAATGTGCTGGATAAGTTGGCGGTTCATTCCACTGTGGCGACCTCGGATTAATAAAGGGACTAAGCCGAAAAGAAAATTAATGAATATATATATATATATATATATATATATATATATATATATATATATATATATATATATATATATATATATATATATATATATATATGGGAAATATATGAAAAAGAAAAACAATTCACAGGAGGGCAAATAATTCTGACTTCAATTGCGTGGCGTGTATATAAATACATGCAATTGAAGTCAGAATTATTTGCCCTCCTGTGAATTGTTTTTCTTTTTCATATATTTCCCAAATTATGTTTAACAGTGCAAGGAATTTTTTACAGTATTGCCTAGAATATTTTTTTTTCTAGAGAAAGTCTTATTTGTTTTATATCGGCTATAATAAAAGCAGTTTTTAATGTTTTTAAAACCATTTTAAGGTGCCTAATTACCCTAACTTGCCGAATTAACCTAGTTAAGCCTTTAAATGTCACTTTAAGCTGAATACTAGTATCTTGAAAAATATCTAGTCAAATATGTGCTTTTATCATGGCAAAGATAAGTGAAATTAGTTATCATGGCAAAGATAAGAGAAATTAGCTATTAAAACTATAGAAATGTGTTGATAAAATGTTCTTCCTGTTAACAAGTAAATGACAGGGTGAGAATGTGGTAAAATATAAAAACGTGGTAAAAACCAGGTGAGGGCTTTTCTTTTTCTAGATTGCTTTTCAAAACTGTCAGTTGGGTTCAGGGAAGTGGGTGAGTGGGGGGATCGGTCGCTTGGTCAGTCAATCAGTCAGTCATCAGTAGCCTCTGGTGGATTTACGTGAGAACAGCAGGCGTGCATGGCACTCAGGAAAGAAATTTTAGATCTCAAAAAGCATATACAGCGGCCTCTGGTGGATTCCTGAAACAAAAACTGAAAAAAGTACCTCCTGGGATGTATTTGGTGCTCTCCAGAGAGCATGGCTTGCTCAGTAACAGCAGATACCATTCAGAGTCATGGTGTGCTTTAAAAAGACAGATTGGTGGAGCTTGTGTTTGCATGCATTTTTAGATGCCCATTGTGAATGCTCCAAGTTTTTAAATTGTTTGTGTTCTGATAGCTATAGACTGTATGAACAAACATTGACAGTAACTCAAAATTGAGTAGAAGAACAACTGGCGCTAATACGCAGTAGTTATTATGTAGTTATTGTAATGTTAGGGATGGACTACGCTCTGTTGCTCTATTGTATCAATACACCACTTTAGCCCACACCCAAAAAATCCATGCCAGCTATAGCAAGATTTTTGAACTATCGCTTTAACACATGCACCGAAAAGAGCGTACTTCCGCATTGCAAAATAAATTGGTTACAGCAGTTTACATCCAAATCTGCAGCCATTGAAGTTCATTCATGCGAAACCAATGGATTCTTTGCTGTTTCTTTATCTTTTTTTGTAGTCTTGCATGTCTTGCTTCAAAATATGATTAAGGCGCCTTTTCTTCGGATGAATTTTTGTTTCATTCTTAAAAGTGTAGAAATTAAAAGACGTTCTTGACAGGCTTGAAGTTGATGTTTGATTATTGTGTATGTTGTTTTTTGTTTTTAGCCTTAATTTAAATAAATCCTAAATTCTGATACCTGTTAGAATGCTGATTGTCAGATTACAAATATAAATGTACAATTTGGACTTCATATCTTGTGTTTATATAGCTCATATTGAATATCCCAATTGTGGTTCATGACTTTTTGTTTTCAGAATGCTTATAATAAATTAAAGATGATTAAATGTGTTACAGAAGGGTCTGTTAAAGCAGGGAATGGCAAACTGGTAAGTTTATCTGGGGTGAAATCAGGACATCAGTAAAGTGTCACACTGATGTTTGTTGCATTAGGCCTGTGCCGCACACTATGTGTCAGTCAGCCAGTATAAATATTGACATATTTTCCCCTCTGACATGTGGCATCCACTGCTCATCTCTGCTGTGGGAATGACTTCTTCAGTAGATGCTTTCATGCCAGTCTCCAGCAGAAACATTCCCACGAGTCAACAGTCCCCACTGTGCCAGCACTGTGAAGGGAATTCTGAGAGCTATAACTGTGCGTGCGTGTGTGTGTGTGTGTGTGTGTGTGTGTGTGTGTGTGTCTATTACATGCAATACTCACAACACTGACACAACTCTAGTAACAGTAGGTAATGATTGTTGACATTTCAATTGCAGTTTAAACCATTACAAGGTAAAGCACTGTACATTTTCATTAAAACTGTGATTGATTACTGTGATTTTGAAAACTCTACTCTAAAGTATTGTAATATTGCGATTATGAAGTCACGAAAGACAAGGAAATGCAAGGAAAACATGTGAATGGGTATGTATGTATGTATGTACAGTATGTATGTATGTATGTATGTATGTATGTATGTATATATACATTTGGTTTCTACAGAAAGCTAGATAATGTCATGTTTTTCAGACAAAAAATACGCAGTATAGCAGTATTGAGATGTGTGAAATTAATTTGAAACTGAAAATAGGCTATGCAAATGTTTGGTCACCCTCACTTTTGTGTGGATTTCAAAACCTGTAGTCACTTAATGCTTGTTGAT